>NC_092762.1:29789592-30089592 GCF_047496795.1 Chiloscyllium punctatum | reverse complement strand
TAGACGTGGTGTGTGTCAAGAGAAGGTTCACCAATGAAACGTTTAACACATGAGGAACGCTGGAGAACTCTGGGTTTATACTCGATGGAGTTTAGAAGGATCAGATGTGATCCAATTGAAGCTTACAGAATACTGAATGACCTGGATACAGACAAAACTGGGAGGCCGTTTGCACTGGCAGGAGGACATAGGCTTAGAGCAAAGGGAAAACCCATTACAAAGGGGATAAGATGAAACGTCTTTAGCCAGAAAGTGGTGAAATTGTGGAATTCCGTACCACAGAAGGCTCGAGAAACCAGATCATTTGGCACCAACGATATAGCCAGGAAAGGGACTGAGGATCTGAAAAGTGTCTACAGAGAGTTAGTTTGGAAGCTGAGGAGTACGACGAGTAGAGTAGTGATCTCAGGTTTGCTACCAGTGGCATGAGCTCGTGAGATGAGGAAGAGTCAGCGAATGCAGCTTTACACTTGGCTGCGAGGCTGGTGCAGGAGGGAGGGCTTCAGATACCTAGACCATCGGCATACATTCTGGGTAAAGTGGGACCTGTACATGAAGGATGGGTTGCACCTGAACTGGAGGGGCACAAATGACCTGTTTGGGAGGTTTGCTCATGTGATTCGTGCGGGTTTAAACTAGTTTGGCAGGGGGTAGGAATCAGACCACATGTCTGAGAGGGGGTTAGTTGCAGACGGGACAGTGACAGGGATTTATTGAATCTATCAGGAAGGTTTCTCACGCGATGAAACAAAGGGATCAGTTAAAGTGCGTCTGCTTTAATGCAAGGAATGTCCGAAATAAGAGTGACAAACTTAGAGTATGGATCAGGACTTGGGGTTGCGATGTCATGGCCATAACAGAGACGTGGGTTTCACAGGGGCAGGGATGGTTGCTTGATGCTCCAGCGTTTAGAACGTTTAAAAATATTTAGGGGCGGCGTGGTGGCACAGTGTTTAGCACTGCTGCTTCACAGCGCCAGAGATCCGCGTTCAATTCCCACCTCAGGGAACTGTCTGCGTGGAGTTTGCAAATTTTCCCCGTGGGTTTCCTCCGGGTGGTACGTTTTCCCTCGATAATCCAAAAATGTGCATGATAGATGAATTGGCCATGTTAAATTGCCCGTAGTGTTAAAAGGAGGGATAAATGTAGGGGAATGGTTCTGGGTGGGTTGCTCTATGGAGTGTTGGTGTGGACTTGTTGGGCCGAAGGGCCTGTTTCCACACTATAAGTTATCTAAAAAAAGAACAGGGTGGATGGAAAACGAGGAGGAGCTACAGAAATGAAGGTTGTTGAGGAAGGCTTGTCCACTGAGTCAGTATGGGTGGAAGTTAGGAAAAGCAAGAGAACAGTCACCGCATTGGAGCTTTTCCACAGACCACCTCGTAGCAGTAGAGAGATTGAAGATCTCATAGGCGGGCAGATTTTGGAAAATATGCAAAAGTAGCAGGATTATTGCTATGGATGATTTTAACTTTTTCAATATCGACTGGAACCTCCTAAGTGCAGATGGTGTGGATGAATCCGTTTTTGTCAGATGTTTTCAAGAGGGTTTTCTTGCTCAGTATGTAGACAGACCGGCAGGGTGAGAGGCTATATTGGATTTGGTCCTCGGCAACGAGCCAGGATAGGTGTCAGAACTCACACCCAGTGTAGAGCAGACTGACCCCACTTTGTCAAAGTAACACACCCAGGGAAGAGCAGACTGACCCCACTCAGTAAATATGACACACCCAGGGAAGAGAACACTGACCCCACTCTGTCAATGTAACACACCCAGGGAAGACCAGACTGACCCCACTCTGTCAATGTAAGAAACCCGGGCAAGGGCAGACTGACCACACTATGTCAATGTAACACACCCAGGGAAGAGCAGACTGACCCCACTCTGTCAATGTAACACACCCAGGGAAGAGCAGACTGACCACACTCTGTCAATGTAACACACCCAGGGAAGACCAGACTGACCCCACTCTGTCAATGTAACTCACCCAGTGTAGAGCAGACTGACCCCAATCTGTCAATGTAAAACAACCAGGGAAGAGCTGTCTAACCACACTCTGTCAACGTAACACAACCAGGGTAGAGCTGACTGACCCCACTCTGCCAATGTAACACACCCAGGGAAGACAAGACTGACACCACTCTGTCAATGTAAGAAATCCGGGGAAGGGCAGACTGACCACACTATGTCATTGTAACACACCCAGGGAAGAGCAGACTGACACCACTCTGTCAATGTAACATAGCCAGGGAAGAGCAGACTGATCCCACTCTGTCAATGTAACACACCCAGGGAAGAGCTGACTGAACCTAATCTGTCAATATAACACACCCAGAGAAGAGCAGACTGACCCCACTCTGTCAAAGTAACACACCCAGGGAAGAGCAGACTGACCCCACTCTTTCAATGTAACTCACGCAGGGAAGATCAGACTGAGCCCACTCTGTCAATTTAACACACCCAGGGAAGAGCAGACTGACCCCACTCTGTCTGTGTAACACTGCCAGTGAAGTGCAGACTGAGCCCACTCTGTCAATGTAACACACACAGGGAAGAGCAGACTGACATCACTCAGTCAATGTAACACAACCAGGGAAGAGGAGACTGACCCCACTCGGTCAATGTAACATACCCAGGAAAGAGCAGACTGACCCCACTCTGTCAATGTAACACACCCAGTGAAGAGCAGACTGACCCTACTCTGTCAAACTCACACACGCTGGGAAGAGCAGACTGACCCCACTCTGTCAATGTAACACACCCAGGGAAGAGCAGACTTACACCACTCTGTCAATGTAACGCACCCAGGGAAGACCAGACTGACCCCACTTTGTCAATGTAACAGACCCATGGAAGATCAGACTGACCCCACTTTGTCAATGTAGCACACCCAGGGAAGAGCAGACTGACCCCACTCTGTCAATGTAACACACCCAGGGAGAGGAGACTGACCCAACTCTGTCAATGTAACACATCCAGGGAAGAGCAGACTGACCAACTCAGTCAATGTAACGCAACCAGGGAAGAGCAGACTGACAGCACTCTGTCAAAGTAACCCACCCAGGGAAGAGCAGACTAACCCCACTCTGTCAATGTAACACACCCAGGGACGAGCAGACAGACCCCACTTTGTCAACGTAACACACCCAGGCAAGAGCAGACTGACCCCACTCTGTCAAAGTAACCCACTCAGGGAAGAGCAGACTGACCCCACTCCGTCAATGTAACACACCCAGAGAAGAGCAGACTGACCACACTCTGTCAATGTAACACACCCAGGGAAGTGCAGACTGAGCCCACTCTGTCAATGTAACACACCCAGGGAAGAGCACACTGACCCCACTCTATCAATGTAACACACCCAGGGAAGAGGAGACTGTCGCCACTCGGTCAATGTAACATACCCAGGGAAGAGCAGACTGACCCCACTCTGTCAATGTAACACACCCAGGGAAGAGCAGACTGACCCCACTCTGTCAATGTAACACACCCAGGGAAGAGCAGACTGACCTCACTCTGTCAATGTAACACACCCAGGGAAGAGCAGACTGAACCTAATCTGTCAATGTAACACACCCAGGGAAGAGCAGACTGACCCCACTCTGTCAATGTAACACACCCAGGGAAGAGCAGACTGAACCTAATCTGTCAATGTAACACACCCAGGGAAGAGCAGACTGACCCCACTCTGTCAATGCAACACACTCAGGGAAGAGCAGACAGACCACACTCTGTCAATGTAACACACCCAGGGAAGACCAGACTGACCCCCACTCTCTCAATGTAACTCACCCAGTGTAGAGCAGACTGACCCCAATCTGTCAATGTAAAACAACCAGGGAAGAGCTGTCTAACCACACTCTGTCAACGTAACACAACCAGGGTAGAGCTGACTGACCCCACTCTGCCAATGTAACACACCCAGGGAAGACAAGACTGACACCACTCTGTCAATGTAAGAAATCCGGGGAAGGGCAGACTGACCACACTATGTCATTGTAACACAACCAGAGAAGAGCAGACTGACACCACTCTGTCAATGTAACATAGCCAGGGAAGAGCAGACTGATCCCACTCTGTCAATGTAACACACCCAGGGAAGAGCTGACTGAACCTAATCTGTCAATATAACACACCCAGAGAAGAGCAGACTGACCCCACTCTGTCAAAGTAACACACCCAGGGAAGAGCAGACTGACCCCACTCTTTCAATGTAACTCACGCAGGGAAGATCAGACTGAGCCCACTCTGTCAATTTAACACACCCAGGGAAGAGCAGACTGACCCCACTCTGTCTGTGTAACACTGCCAGTGAAGTGCAGACTGAGCCCACTCTGTCAATGTAACACACACAGGGAAGAGCAGACTGACATCACTCAGTCAATGTAACACAACCAGGGAAGAGGAGACTGACCCCACTCGGTCAATGTAACATACCCAGGAAAGAGCAGACTGACCCCACTCTGTCAATGTAACACACCCAGTGAAGAGCAGACTGACCCCACTCTGTCAAACTCACACACGCTGGGAAGAGCAGACTGACCCCACTCTGTCAATGTAACACACCCAGGGAAGAGCAGACTTACACCACTCTGTCAATGTAACGCACCCAGGGAAGACCAGACTGACCCCACTTTGTCAATGTAACAGACCCATGGAAGATCAGACTGACCCCACTTTGTCAATGTAGCACACCCAGGGAAGAGCAGACTGACCCCACTCTGTCAATGTAACACACCCAGGGAAGTGCAGACTGACCAACTCAGTCAATGTAACGCAACCAGGGAAGAGCAGACTGACAGCACTCTGTCAAAGTACCCCACCCAGGGAAGAGCAGACTAACCCCACTCTGTCAATGTAACACACCCAGGGACGAGCAGACAGACCCCACTTTGTCAACGTAACACACCCAGGCAAGAGCAGACTGACCCCACTCTGTCAAAGTAACCCACTCAGGGAAGAGCAGACTGACCCCACTCCGTCAATGTAACACACCCAGAGAAGAGCAGACTGACCACACTCTGTCAATGTAACACACCCAGGGAAGTGCAGACTGAGCCCACTCTGTCAATGTAACACACCCAGGGAAGAGCACACTGACCCCACTCTATCAATGTAACACACCCAGGGAAGAGGAGACTGTCGCCACTCGGTCAATGTAACATACCCAGGGAAGAGCAGACTGAACCCACTCTGTCAATGTAACACACCCAGGGAAGAGGAGACTGACCTCACTCTGTCAATGTAACACACCCAGGGAAGAGCAGACTTACACCACTCTGTCAATGTAACACACCCAGGGTAGACCAGACTGACCCCACTTTGTCAATGTAACAGGCCCATGGAAGATCAGACTGACCCAACTCTGTCAATGTAGCACACCCAGGGAGAGGAGACTGACCCAACTCTGTCAATGTAACACATCCAGGGAAGAGCAGACTGACCAACTCAGTCAATGTAACGCAACCAGGGAAGAGCAGACTGACAGCACTCTGTCAAAGTAACCCACCCAGGGAAGAGCAGACTAACCCCACTCTGTCAATGTAACACACCCAGGGACGAGCAGACAGACCCCACTTTGTCAACGTAACACACCCAGGCAAGAGCAGACTGACCCCACTCTGTCAAAGTAACCCACTCAGGGAAGAGCAGACTGACCCCACTCCGTCAATGTAACACACCCAGAGAAGTGCAGACTGACCACACTCTATCAATGTAACACACCCAGGGAAGTGCAGACTGAGCACACTCTGTCAATGTAACACACCCAGGGAAGAGCACACTGACCCCACTCTATCAATGTAACACACCCAGGGAACGGAGACTGTCGCCACTCGGTCAATGTAACATACCCAGGGAAGAGCAGACTGAACCCACTCTGTCAATGTAACACACCCAGGGAAGAGGAGACTGACCTCACTCTGTCAATGTAACACACCCAGGGAAGAGGAGACTGACCCCACTCGGTCAATGTAACATACCCAGGAAAGAGCAGACTGACGCCACTCTGTCAATGTAACACACCCTGTGAAGAGCAGACTAACCCCACTCTGTCAAAGTAACTCACCCACGAGGAGCAGACTGACCCCACTCTGTCAATCTCACACACGCAGGGAAGAGTAGACTGACCCCACTCTGTCAATGTAACACACCCAGGGAAGAGCAGACTGACCCCACTCTGTCAATGTAACACACCCAGGGAAGATCAGACTGACCCCACTCTGTCAATGTAACACACCCAGGGAAGTGCAGACTGACCCCACTCTGTCAATGTAACACACCCAGGGAAGAGCAGACTGACCCCACTCTGTCAATGTAACACACCCAGGGAAGAGCAGACTGACCCCACTCTGTCAATGTAACACATCCAGGGAAGAGCAGACTGACCCCACTCTGTCAATGTAACGAAAAAAACGGAAGAGCAGACTGACCCCACTCTGTCAAAGTAAACCACCCAGGGAAGAGCAGACTGACCCCACTCTGTCAATGTAACATACTCAGGGAAGAGCAGACTGACCCCAAATTGTCAATGTAAGACACCCAGGGAAAAGCAGACTGACCCCACTCCGTCAATGCAACAGAACCAGAGTAGAGCAGACTGACCTCACTCTGTCAAAGTAACCCACCCAGGGAAGAGCAGACTGACCTCACTCTGTCAATGTAAAACACCCAGGGAAGAGTAGACTGACCCCACTCTGTCAATGGAACACACCCAGGGAAGAGCAGACTAACCCCGCTCTGTCAATGTAACACACCCAGGGAAGAGTAGACTGATCCCACTCTGTCAATGTAACACACCCAGGGAAGAGCAGACTGACCCCACTCTGTCAATGTAACACCCCCAGGGAAGAGCAGACTGACCTCACTCTGTCAATGTAACACACCCAGGAAAGAGCAGACTGACCCCACTCTGTCAATGTAACTCACCCAGGGAAGAGCAGACTGACCCCACTCGGTCAATGTAACAAACCCAGGAAAGAGCAGACTGACCCCACTCTGTCAACGTAACACACCCAGTGAAGAGCAGACTGATCCCACTCTGTCAAAGTAACTCACCCACGACGAGCAGACTGACCCCACTCTGTCAATTTAACAGAACCAGGGTAGAGCAGACTGACCTCACTCTGTCAATGTAACACACCCAGGGAAGACCAGACTGACCACACTCTGTCAAATAGCAGACCCAGGGAAGATCAGACTGAACCCACTCTGTCAATGTAACACACGCAGGGAAGAGTAGACTGACCCCAATCTGTCAATGTGACACACCCAGGGAAGAACAGAATGACCCCACTCTGTCAATGTAACACACCCAGGGAAGACCAGACTGACCCCACTCTGTCAAATAACAGACGCAGGGAAGATCAGACTGACCCAACTTTGTCAATGTAACACACCCAGGGAAGTGCAGACTGACCCCACTCTGTCAATGAAACACACCCAGGGAAGAGCAGACTGACCCCACTCTGTCAATGTAACACACCCAGGGAAGAGCGGACTGACCCCACTCTGTCAATGTAACACACCCAGGGAAGAGCAGACTGACCCCACTCTGTCAATGTAACACATTCAGGGAAGAGCAGACTGACACCACTCTGTCAATGTAACGAAAAAAAGGGAAGAGCAGACTAACCCCTCGCTGTCAAAGTAACCCACCCAGGGAAGAGCAGACTGACCCAACTGTGTCAATGCAACACACCCAGGGAAGAGCAGACTGACCCCACTCGGTCAATGTAACATGCTCAGGGAAGAGCAATCTGACCCCAAACTGTCAATGTAAGACACCCAGGGAAAAGCAGACTGACCCCACTCTGTCAATGTAACACACCCAGGGAAGAGCAGACTGACCGCACTCTGTCAATGTAACACACGCAGGGAAGAGCAGACTGATCCTTCTCTGTCAATGTAACACACCCAGTGGAGAGCAGACTGACCCCACTCTGTCAATGTAACACACCCTGTGAAGAGCAGACTAACCCCACTCAGTCAAAGTAACTCACCCACGAGGAGCAGACTGACCCCACTCTGTCAATCTCACACACGCAGGGAAGAGTAGACTGACCCCACTCTGTCAATGTAACACACCCAGGGAAGAGCAGACTGACCCCACTCTGTCAATGTAACACACCCAGGGAAGATCAGACTGACCCCACTCTGTCAATGTAACACACCCAGGGAAGTGCAGACTGACCCCACTCTGTCAATGTAACACACCCAGGGAAGAGCAGACTGACCCCACTCTGTCAATGTAACACACCCAGGGAAGAGCAGACTGACCCCACTCTGTCAATGTAACACATCCAGGGAAGAGCAGACTGACCCCACTCTGTCAATGTAACGAAAAAAAGGGAAGAGCAGACTGACCCCACTCTGTCAAAGTAAACCACCCAGGGAAGAGCAGACTGACCCCACTCTGTCAACGTAACACACCCAGGGAAGAGCAGACTGACCCCACTCTGTCAATGTAACATACTCAGGGAAGAGCAGACTGACCCCAAATTGTCAATGTAAGACACCCAGGGAAAAGCAGACTGACCCCACTCCGTCAATGCAACAGAACCAGAGTAGAGCAGACTGACCTCACTCTGTCAAAGTATCCCACCCAGGGAAGAGCAGACTGACCTCACTCTGTCAATGTAAAACACCCAGGGAAGAGTAGACTGACCCCACTCTGTCAATGTAACACACCCAGGGAAGAGCAGACTAACCCCGCTCTGTCAATGTAACACACCCAGGGAAGAGTAGACTGATCCCACTCTGTCAATGTAACACACCCAGGGAAGAGCAGACTGACCCCAATCTGTCAATGTAACACACCCAGGGAAGAGCAGACTGACCTCACTCTGTCAATGTAACACACCCAGGAAAGAGCAGACTGACCCCACTCTGTCAATGTAACTCACCCAGGGAAGAGCAGACTGACCCCACTCGGTCAATGTAACAAACCCAGGAAAGAGCAGACTGACCCCACTCTGTCAACGTAACACACCCAGTGAAGAGCAGACTGACCCCACTCTGTCAAAGTAACTCACCCACGAGGAGCAGACTGACCCCACTCTGTCAATTTAACAGAACCAGGGTAGAGCAGACTGACCTCACTCTGTCAATGTAACACACCCAGGGGAGCGCAGACTGACCCCACTCTGTCAAAGTAACCCACCCACGAGGAGCAGAGTGACCCACTCTGTCAATCTCACACACGCAGGGAAGAGTAGACTGACCCCACTCTGTCAATGTAACACACCCAGGGAAGACCAGACTGACAACACTCTGTCAAATAACAGACCCAGGGAAGATCAGACTGAACCCACTCTGTCAATGTAACACACGCAGGGAAGAGTAGACTGACCCCAATCTGTCAATGTGACACACCCAGGGAAGAGCAGAATGACCCCACTCTGTCAATGTAACACACCCAGGGAAGACCAGACTGACCCCACTCTGTCAAATAACAGACGCAGGGAAGATCAGACTGACCCCACTTTGTCAATGTAACACACCCAGGGAAGTGCAGACTGACCCCACTCTGTCAATGAAACACACCCAGGGAAGAGCAGACTGACCCCACTCTGTCAATGTAACACACCCAGGGAAGAGCGGACTGACCCCACTCTGTCAATGTAACACACCCAGGGAAGAGCAGACTGACCCAACTTTGTCAATGTAACACACCCAGGGAAGACCAGACTGACCCCACTCTGTCAAATAACAGACGCAGGGAAGATCAGACTGACCCAACTTTGTCAATGTAACACACCCAGGGAAGTGCAGACTGACCCCACTCTGTCAATGTAACACACCCAGGGAAGAGCAGACTGACCCCACTCTGTCAATGTAACACATTCAGGGAAGAGCAGACTGACACCACTCTGTCAATGTAACGAAAAAAAGGGAAGAGCAGACTAACCCCTCGCTGTCAAAGTAACCCACCCAGGGAAGAGCAGACTGACCCAACTGTGTCAATGCAACACACCCAGGGAAGAGCAGACTGACCCCACTCGGTCAATGTAACATGCTCAGGGAAGAGCAGTCTGACCCCAAACTGTCAATGTAAGACACCCAGGGAAAAGCAGACTGACCCCACTCTGTCAATGTAACACACCCAGGGAAGAGCAGACTGACCGCACTCTGTCAATGTAACACACCCAGGGAAGAGCAGACTGATCCTTCTCTGTCAATGTAACACACCCAGTGGAGAGCAGACTGACCCCACTCTGTCAATGTAACACACCCTGTGAAGAGCAGACTAACCCCACTCAGTCAAAGTAACTCACCCACGAGGAGCAGACTGACCCCACTCTGTCAATCTCACACACGCAGGGAAGAGTAGACTGACCCCACTCTGTCAATGTAACACACCCAGGGAAGAGCAGACTGACCCCACTCTGTCAATGTAACACACCCAGGGAAGATCAGACTGACCCCACTCTGTCAATGTAACACACCCAGGGAAGTGCAGACTGACCCCACTCTGTCAATGTAACACACCCAGGGAAGAGCAGACTGACCCCACTCTGTCAATGTAACACACCCAGGGAAGAGCAGACTGACCCCACTCTGTCAATGTAACACATCCAGGGAAGAGCAGACTGACCCCACTCTGTCAATGTAACGAAAAAAAGGGAAGAGCAGACTGACCCCACTCTGTCAAAGTAAACCACCCAGGGAAGAGCAGACTGACCCCACTCTGTCAACGTAACACACCCAGGGAAGAGCAGACTGACCCCACTCTGTCAATGTAACATACTCAGGGAAGAGCAGACTGACCCCAAATTGTCAATGTAAGACACCCAGGGAAAAGCAGACTGACCCCACTCCGTCAATGCAACAGAACCAGAGTAGAGCAGACTGACCTCACTCTGTCAAAGTATCCCACCCAGGGAAGAGCAGACTGACACCACTCTGTCAATGTAAAACACCCAGGGAAGAGTAGACTGACCCCACTCTGTCAATGTAACACACCCAGGGAAGAGCAGACTAACCCCGCTCTGTCAATGTAACACACCCAGGGAAGAGTAGACTGATCCCACTCTGTCAATGTAACACACCCAGGGAAGAGCAGACTGACCCCAATCTGTCAATGTAACACACCCAGGGAAGAGCAGACTGACCTCACTCTGTCAATGTAACACACCCAGGAAAGAGCAGACTGACCCCACTCTGTCAATGTAACTCACCCAGGGAAGAGCAGACTGACCCCACTCGGTCAATGTAACAAACCCAGGAAAGAGCAGACTGACCCCACTCTGTCAACGTAACACACCCAGTGAAGAGCAGACTGACCCCACTCTGTCAAAGTAACTCACCCACGAGGAGCAGACTGACCCCACTCTGTCAATTTAACAGAACCAGGGTAGAGCAGACTGACCTCACTCTGTCAATGTAACACACCCAGGGAAGCGCAGACTGACCCCACTCTGTCAAAGTAACCCACCCACGAGGAGCAGAGTGACCCACTCTGTCAATCTCACACACGCAGGGAAGAGTAGACTGACCCCACTCTGTCAATGTAACACACCCAGGGAAGACCAGACTGACAACACTCTGTCAAATAACAGACCCAGGGAAGATCAGACTGAACCCACTCTGTCAATGTAACACACGCAGGGAAGAGTAGACTGACCCCAATCTGTCAATGTGACACACCCAGGGAAGAGCAGAATGACCCCACTCTGTCAATGTAACACACCCAGGGAAGACCAGACTGACCCCACTCTGTCAAATAACAGACGCAGGGAAGATCAGACTGACCCCACTTTGTCAATGTAACACACCCAGGGAAGTGCAGACTGACCCCACTCTGTCAATGAAACACACCCAGGGAAGAGCAGACTGACCCCACTCTGTCAATGTAACACACCCAGGGAAGAGCGGACTGACCCCACTCTGTCAATGTAACACACCCAGGGAAGAGCAGACTGACCCCACTCTGTCAATGTAACACATTCAGGGAAGAGCAGACTGACACCACTCTGTCAATGTAACGAAAAAAAGGGAAGAGCAGACTAACCCCTCGCTGTCAAAGTAACCCACCCAGGGAAGAGCAGACTGACCCAACTGTGTCAATGCAACACACCCAGGGAAGAGCAGACTGACCCCACTCGGTCAATGTAACATGCTCAGGGAAGAGCAGTCTGACCCCAAACTGTCAATGTAAGACACCCAGGGAAAAGCAGACTGACCCCACTCTGTCAATGTAACACACCCAGGGAAGAGCAGACTGACCCCACTCTGTCAATGTAACACCCCCAGGGAAGAGCAGACTGATCCTTCTCTGTCAATGTAACACACCCAGTGGAGAGCAGACTGACCCCACTCTGTCAATGTAACACACCCAGGTAAGAGGAGACTGACCCCACTCTGTCAATGTAACACACCCAGGGAAGAGCAGACTGACCTCACTCTGTCAATGTAACACACACAGGGAAGAACAGACTGACCCCACTCTGTCAATGTAACACATCCAGGGAAGAGCAGACTGACCCAACTCTGTCAATGTAACACACGCAGGGAAGAGCAGACTGACACCACTCTGTCAATGTAACACACCCAGGGAAGAGCAGACTGACCCCACTCTGTCAATGTAACACACCCAGGGAAGAGCAGACTGACCCCACTCTGTCAATGTAAACCACCCAGGGAAGAGCAGACTGACCCCACTCTGTCAATGTAACACACCCAGGGAAGAGCAGACTGTCACCACTCTGTCAATGTAACACACTCAGGGAAGAGCAGACTGACCCCACTCTGTCAATTTAACACACCCAGTGAAGTGCAGACTGACCCCACTCTGTCAATATAACACACCCAGGGAAGAGCAGACTGACCCCACTCTGTCGATGTAACACACACAGGGAAGAGCAGACTGACCCCACTCTGTCAATGTAACACACCCAGGGAAGAGCAGACTGACACCACTCTGTCAATGTAACACACCCACGAGGAGCAGACTGACCTCACTCTGTCAATGTAACACACCCAGGGAAGAGGAGTCTGACACCACTCTATCATGTAACACACCCACGAGGAGCAGACTGACCTCACTCTGTCAATTTAAAACACCCAGGGAAGAGCAGACTGACAGCACTCTTTCAATGTAACTCACGCAGGGAAGATCAGACTGAGCCCACTCTGTCAATTTAACACACCCAGGGAAGAGAAGACTGACCCCACTCTGTCTGTGTAACACTGCCAGTGAAGTGCAGACTGAGCCCACTCTGTCAATGTAACACACACAGGGAAGAGCAGACTGACATCACTCAGTCAATGTAACAGAACCAGGGAAGAGGAGACTGACCCCACTCGGTCAATGTAACATACCCAGGAAAGAGCAGACTGACCCCACTCTGTCAATGTTCCACATCCAGGGAAGAGCAGACTGACCCAACTCTGTCAATGTAACACACGCAGGGAAGAGCAGACTGACACCACTCTGTAAATGTAACACACCCAGGGAAGAGCAGACTGACCTCACTCTGTCAATGTAACACACCCAGGGAAGAGCAGAATGACCCCACTCTGTCAATGTAACACACCCAGGGAAGAGCAGACTGTCACCACTCTGTCAATGTAACACACTCAGGGAAGAGCAGACTGACCCCACTGTCAATTTAACACACCCAGGGAAGAGCAGACTTACACCACTCTGTCAATGTAACGCACCCAGGGAAGAGCAGACTGACCCCACTCTGTCGATGTAACACACACAGGGAAGAGCAGACTGACCCCACTCTGTCAATTTAACACACCCAGGGAAGAGCAGACTGACACCACTCTGTCAATGTAACACACCCACGAGGAGCAGACTGACCTCACTCTGTCAATGTAACACACCCTGGGAAGAGGAATCTGACACCACTCTATCATGTAACACACCCACGAGGAGCAGACTGACCTCACTCTGTCAATGTAAAACACCCAGGGAAGAGCAGACTGACAGCACGCTTTCAATGTAACTCACGCAGGGAAGATCAGACTGAGCCCACTCGGTCAATTTAACACACCCAGGGAAGAGCAGACTGACCCCACTCTCTCTGTGTAACACTGCCATTGAAGTGCAGACAGAGCCCACTCTGTCAATGTAACACACACAGGGAAGAACAGACTGACATCACTCAGTCAATGTAACACAACCCGGGAAGAGGAGACTGATCCCACTCGGTCAATGTAACATACCCAGGAAAGAGCAGACTGACCCCACTCTGTCAATGTAACACACCCAGTGAAGAGCAGACTGACCCCACTCTGTCAAACTCACACACGCTGGGAAGAGCCGACTGACCCCACTCTGTCAATGTAACACACCCAGGGAAGAGCAGACTTACACCACTCTGTCAAAGTAACGCACCCAGGGAAGACCAGACTGACCCCACTTTGTCAATGTAACAGACCCATGGAAGATCAGACTGACCCCACTTTGTCAATGTAACACACCCAGGGAAGTGCAGACTGACCCCACTTGGTCAATGTAACATACCTAGGAAAGAGCAGACTGACCCCACTCTATCAATGTAACACACACAGGGAAGAGAAGACTGTCGCCACTCGGTCAATGTAACATACCCAGGGAAGAGCAGACTGAACCCACTCTGTCAATGTAACACACCCAGGGAAGAGCAGACTGACTTCACTCTGTCAATGTAACACACCCAGGGAAGAGCAGACTTACACCACTCTGCCAATGTAACACACCCAGGGAAGACCAGACTGACCCCGCTTTGTCAATGTAACAGACCCATGGAAGATCAGACTGACCCAACTCTGTCAATGTAGCACACCCAGGGAGAGGAGACTGACCCAACTCTGTCAATGTAACACACCCAGGGAAGAGCAGACTGACCAACTCAGTCAATGTAACGCAACCAGGGAAGAGCAGACTGACAGCACTCTGTCAAAGTAACCCACCCAGGGAAGAGCAGACTAACCCCACTCTGTCAATGTAACACACCCAGGGACGAGCAGACAGACCCCACTTTGTCAACGTAACACACCCAGGCAAGAGCAGACTGACCCCACTCTGTCAAAGTAACCCACTCAGGGAAGAGCAGACTGACCCCACTCCGTCAATGTAACACACCCAGAGAAGAGCAGACTGACCACACTCTGTCAATGTAACACACCCAGGGAAGTGCAGACTGAGCCCACTCTGTCAATGGAACACACCCAGGGAAGAGCACACTGACCCCACTCTATCAATGTAACACACCCAGGGAACGGAGACTGTCGCCACTCGGTCAATGTAACATACGCAGGGAAGAGCAGACTGAACCCACTCTGTCAATGTAACACACCCAGGGAAGAGCAGACTGACCTCACTCTGTCAATGTAACACACCCAGGGAAGAGGAGACTGACCCCACTCGGTCAATGTAACATACCCAGGAAAGTGCAGACTGACGCCACTCTGTCAATGTAACACACCCTGTGAAGAGCAGACTAACCCCACTCTGTCAAAGTAACCCACCCACGAGGAGCAGACTGACCCCACTCTGTCAATCTCACACACGCAGGGAAGAGTAGACTGACCCCACTCTGTCAATGTAACACACCCAGGGAAGTGCAGACTGACCCCACTCTGTCAATGTAACACACCCAGGGAAGAGCAGACTGACCCCACTCTGTCGATGTAACACACCCAGGGAAGAGCAGACTGACCCCACTCTGTCAATGTAACGAAAAAAACGGAAGAGCAGACTGACCCCACTCTGTCAAAGTAAACCACCCAGGGAAGAGCAGACTGACCCCACTCTGTCAACGTAACACACCCAGGGAAGAGCAGACTGACCCCACTCTGTCAATGTAACATACTCAGGGAAGAGCAGACTGACCCCAAACTGTCAATGTAAGACACCCAGGGAAAAGCAGACTGACCCCACTCTGTCAATGTAACAGAACCAGAGTAGAGCAGACTGACCTCACTCTGTCAAAGTAACCCACCCAGGGAAGAGCAGACTGACCTCACTCTGTCAATGTAACACACCCAGGGAAGAGTAGACTGATCCCACTCTGTCAATGTAACACACCCAGGGAAGAGCAGACTGACCCCACTCTGTCAATGTAACACACACAGGGAAGAGCAGACTGACCTCACTCTGTCAATGTAACACACCCAGGAAAGAGCAGACTGACCCCACTCTGTCAATGTAACTCACCCAGGGAAGAGCAGACTGACCCCACTCGGTTCAAGTAACAAACCCAGGAAAGAGCAGACTGACCCCACTCTGTCAACGTAACACACCCAGTGAAGAGCAGACTAACCCCACTCTGTCAAAGTAACCCACCCACGAGGAGCAGACTGACCCCACTCTGTCAATTTAACAGAACCAGGGTAGAGCAGACTGACTTCACTCTGTCAATGTAACACACCCAGGGAAGCGCAGACTGACCCCACTCTGTCAAAGTAACCCACCCACGAGGAGCAGAGTGACCCACTCTGTCAATCTCACACACGCAGGGAAGAGTAGACTGACCCCACTCTGTCAATGTAACACACCCAGGGAAGACCAGACTGACCACACTCTGTCAAATAACAGACCCAGGGAAGATCAGACTGACCCCACTCTGTCAATGTAACACACGCAGGGAAGAGTAGACTGACCCCAATCTGTCAATGTGACACACTCAGGGAAGAGCAGAATGACCCCACTCTGTCAATGTAACACACCCAGGGAAGACCAGACTGACCCCACTCTGTCAATGTAACACACCCAGGGAAGAGCAGACTGACATCACTCAGTCAATGTAACAGAACCAGGGATGAGGAGACTGACCCCACTCGGTCAATGTAACATACCCAGGAAAGAGCAGACTGACCCCACTCTGTCAATGTTCCACATCCAGGGAAGAGCAGACTGACCCAACTCTGTCAATGTAACACACGCAGGGAAGAGCAGACTGACACCACTCTGTCAATGTAACACACCCAGGGAAGAGCAGACTGACCCCACTCTGTCAATGTAACACACCCAGGGAAGAGCAGACTGACACCACTCTGTCAATGTAACACACCCAGGGAAGAGCAGACTGACCCCACTCTGTCAATGTAACACACCCAGTGAAGAGCAGACTGACCCCACTCTGTCAAACTCACACACGCTGGGAAGAGCAGACTGACCCCACTCTGTCAATGTAACACACCCAGGGAAGAGCAGACTTACACCACTCTGTCAATGTAACGCACCCAGGGAAGAGCAGACTGACCCCACTCTGTCGATGTAACACACACAGGGAAGAGCAGACTGACCCCACTCTGTCAATGTAACACACCCAGGGAAGAGGAGACTGACCCCACTCGGTCAATGTAACATACCCAGGAAAGTGCAGACTGACGCCACTCTGTCAATGTAACACACCCTGTGAAGAGCAGACTAACCCCACTCTGTCAAAGTAACCCACCCACGAGGAGCAGACTGACCCCACTCTGTCAATCTCACACACGCAGGGAAGAGTAGACTGACCCCACTCTGTCAATGTAACACACCCAGGGAAGTGCAGACTGACCCCACTCTGTCAATGTAACACACCCAGGGAAGAGCAGACTGACCCCACTCTGTCGATGTAACACACCCAGGGAAGAGCAGACTGACCCCACTCTGTCAATGTAACGAAAAAAACGGAAGAGCAGACTGACCCCACTCTGTCAAAGTAAACCACCCAGGGAAGAGCAGACTGACCCCACTCTGTCAACCTAACACACCCAGGGAAGAGCAGACTGACCCCACTCTGTCAATGTAACATACTCAGGGAAGAGCAGACTGACCCCAAACTGTCAATGTAAGACACCCAGGGAAAAGCAGACTGACCCCACTCTGTCAATGTAACAGAACCAGAGTAGAGCAGACTGACCTCACTCTGTCAAAGTAACCCACCCAGGGAAGAGCAGACTGACCTCACTCTGTCAATGTAACACACCCAGGGAAGAGTAGACTGATCCCACTCTGTCAATGTAACACACCCAGGGAAGAGCAGACTGACCCCACTCTGTCAATGTAACACACACAGGGAAGAGCAGACTGACCTCACTCTGTCAATGTAACACACCCAGGAAAGAGCAGACTGACCCCACTCTGTCAATGTAACTCACCCAGGGAAGAGCAGACTGACCCCACTCGGTCAAAGTAACAAACCCAGGAAAGAGCAGACTGACCCCACTCTGTCAACGTAACACACCCAGTGAAGAGCAGACTAACCCCACTCTGTCAAAGTAACCCACCCACGAGGAGCAGACTGACCCCACTCTGTCAATTTAACAGAACCAGGGTAGAGCAGACTGACTTCACTCTGTCAATGTAACACACCCAGGGAAGCGCAGACTGACCCCACTCTGTCAAAGTAACCCACCCACGAGGAGCAGAGTGACCCACTCTGTCAATCTCACACACGCAGGGAAGAGTAGACTGACCCCACTCTGTCAATGTAACACACCCAGGGAAGACCAGACTGACCACACTCTGTCAAATAACAGACCCAGGGAAGATCAGACTGACCCCACTCTGTCAATGTAACACACGCAGGGAAGAGTAGACTGACCCCAATCTGTCAATATGACACACTCAGGGAAGAGCAGAATGACCCCACACTGTCAATGTAACACACCCAGGGAAGACCAGACTGACCCCACTCTGTCAAATAACAGACGCAGGGAAGATCAGACTGACCCCACTTTGTCAATGTAACACACCCAGGGAAGTGCAGACTGACCCCACTCTGTCAATGAAACACACCCAGGGAAGAGCAGACTGACCCCACTCTGTCAATGTAACACACCCAGGGAAGAGCAGACTGACATCACTCAGTCAATGTAACAGAACCAGGGATGAGGAGACTGACCCCACTCGGTCAATGTAACATACCCAGGAAAGAGCAGACTGACCCCACTCTGTCAATGTTCCACATCCAGGGAAGAGCAGACTGACCCAACTCTGTCAATGTAACACACGCAGGGAAGAGCAGACTGACCCCACTCTGTCAAAGTAACCCACTCAGGGAAGAGCAGACTGACCCCACTCCGTCAATGTAACACACCCAGAGAAGAGCAGACTGACCACACTCTGTCAATGTAACACACCCAGGGAAGTGCAGACTGAGCCCACTCTGTCAATGGAACACACCCAGGGAAGAGCACACTGACCCCACTCTATCAATGTAACACACCCAGGGAACGGAGACTGTCGCCACTCGGTCAATGTAACATACGCAGGGAAGAGCAGACTGAACCCACTCTGTCAATGTAACACACCCAGGGAAGAGCAGACTGACCTCACTCTGTCAATGTAACACACCCAGGGAAGAGGAGACTGACCCCACTCGGTCAATGTAACATACCCAGGAAAGTGCAGACTGACGCCACTCTGTCAATGTAACACACCCTGTGAAGAGCAGACTAACCCCACTCTGTCAAAGTAACCCACCCACGAGGAGCAGACTGACCCCACTCTGTCAATCTCACACACGCAGGGAAGAGTAGACTGACCCCACTCTGTCAATGTAACACACCCAGGGAAGTGCAGACTGACCCCACTCTGTCAATGTAACACACCCAGGGAAGAGCAGACTGACCCCACTCTGTCGATGTAACACACCCAGGGAAGAGCAGACTGACCCCACTCTGTCAATGTAACGAAAAAAACGGAAGAGCAGACTGACCCCACTCTGTCAAAGTAAACCACCCAGGGAAGAGCAGACTGACCCCACTCTGTCAACGTAACACACCCAGGGAAGAGCAGACTGACCCCACTCTGTCAATGTAACATACTCAGGGAAGAGCAGACTGACCCCAAACTGTCAATGTAAGACACCCAGGGAAAAGCAGACTGACCCCACTCTGTCAATGTAACAGAACCAGAGTAGAGCAGACTGACCTCACTCTGTCAATGTAACACACCCAGGGAACAGTAGACTGATCCCACTCTGTCAATGTAACACACCCAGGGAAGAGCAGACTGACCCCACTCTGTCAATGTAACACACACAGGGAAGAGCAGACTGACCTCACTCTGTCAATGTAACACACCCAGGAAAGAGCAGACTGACCCCACTCTGTCAATGTAACTCACCCAGGGAAGAGCAGACTGACCCCACTCGGTCAAAGTAACAAACCCAGGAAAGAGCAGACTGACCCCACTCTGTCAACGTAACACACCCAGTGAAGAGCAGACTAACCCCACTCTGTCAAAGTAACCCACCCACGAGGAGCAGACTGACCCCACTCTGTCAATTTAACAGAACCAGGGTAGAGCAGACTGACTTCACTCTGTCAATGTAACACACCCAGGGAAGCGCAGACTGACCCCACTCTGTCAAAGTAACCCACCCACGAGGAGCAGAGTGACCCACTCTGTCAATCTCACACACGCAGGGAAGAGTAGACTGACCCCACTCTGTCAATGTAACACACCCAGGGAAGACCAGACTGACCACACTCTGTCAAATAACAGACCCAGGGAAGATCAGACTGACCCCACTCTGTCAATGTAACACACGCAGGGAAGAGTAGACTGACCCCAATCTGTCAATGTGACACACTCAGGGAAGAGCAGAATGACCCCACTCTGTCAATGTAACACACCCAGGGAAGACCAGACTGACCCCACTCTGTCAAATAACAGACGCAGGGAAGATCAGACTGACCCCACTTTGTCAATGTAACACACCCAGGGAAGTGCAGACTGACCCCACTCTGTCAATGAAACACACCCAGGGAAGAGCAGACTGACCCCACTCTGTCAATGTAACACACCCAGGGAAGAGCAGACTGACATCACTCAGTCAATGTAACAGAACCAGGGATGAGGAGACTGACCCCACTCGGTCAATGTAACATACCCAGGAAAGAGCAGACTGACCCCACTCTGTCAATGTTCCACATCCAGGGAAGAGCAGACTGACCCAACTCTGTCAATGTAACACACGCAGGGAAGAGCAGACTGACACCACTCTGTCAATGTAACACACCCAGGGAAGAGCAGACTGACCCCACTCTGTCAATGTAACACACCCAGGGAAGAGCAGACTGACACCACTCTGTCAATGTAACACACCCAGGGAAGAGCAGACTGACCCCACTCTGTCAATGTAACACACCCAGTGAAGAGCAGACTGACCCCACTCTGTCAAACTCACACACGCTGGGAAGAGCAGACTGACCCCACTCTGTCAATGTAACACACCCAGGGAAGAGCAGACTTACACCACTCTGTCAATGTAACGCACCCAGGGAAGAGCAGACTGACCCCACTCTGTCGATGTAACACACACAGGGAAGAGCAGACTGACCCCACTCTGTCAATGTAACACACCCAGGGAAGAGGAGACTGACCCCACTCGGTCAATGTAACATACCCAGGAAAGTGCAGACTGACGCCACTCTGTCAATGTAACACACCCTGTGAAGAGCAGACTAACCCCACTCTGTCAAAGTAACCCACCCACGAGGAGCAGACTGACCCCACTCTGTCAATCTCACACACGCAGGGAAGAGTAGACTGACCCCACTCTGTCAATGTAACACACCCAGGGAAGTGCAGACTGACCCCACTCTGTCAATGTAACACACCCAGGGAAGAGCAGACTGACCCCACTCTGTCGATGTAACACACCCAGGGAAGAGCAGACTGACCCCACTCTGTCAATGTAACGAAAAAAACGGAAGAGCAGACTGACCCCACTCTGTCAAAGTAAACCACCCAGGGAAGAGCAGACTGACCCCACTCTGTCAACGTAACACACACAGGGAAGAGCAGACTGACCCCACTCTGTCAATGTAACATACTCAGGGAAGAGCAGACTGACCCCAAACTGTCAATGTAAGACACCCAGGGAAAAGCAGACTGACCCCACTCTGTCAATGTAACAGAACCAGAGTAGAGCAGACTGACCTCACTCTGTCAAAGTAACCCACCCAGGAAAGACCAGACTGACCCCACTCTGTCAAATAACAGACGCAGGGAAGATCAGACTGACCCCACTTTGTCAATGTAACACACCCAGGGAAGTGCAGACTGACCCCACTCTGTCAATGAAACACACCCAGGGAAGAGCAGACTGACCCCACTCTGTCAATGTAACACACCCAGGGAAGAGCAGACTGACATCACTCAGTCAATGTAACAGAACCAGGGATGAGGAGACTGACCCCACTCGGTCAATGTAACATACCCAGGAAAGAGCAGACTGACCCCACTCTGTCAATGTTCCACATCCAGGGAAGAGCAGACTGACCCAACTCTGTCAATGTAACACACGCAGGGAAGAGCAGACTGACACCACTCTGTCAATGTAACACACCCAGGGAAGAGCAGACTGACCCCACTCTGTCAATGTAACACACCCAGGGAAGAGCAGACTGACACCACTCTGTCAATGTAACACACCCAGGGAAGAGCAGACTGACCCCACTCTGTCAATGTAACACACCCAGTGAAGAGCAGACTGACCCCACTCTGTCAAACTCACACACGCTGGGAAGAGCAGACTGACCCCACTCTGTCAATGTAACACACCCAGGGAAGAGCAGACTTACACCACTCTGTCAATGTAACGCACCCAGGGAAGAGCAGACTGACCCCACTCTGTCGATGTAACACACACAGGGAAGAGCAGACTGACCCCACTCTGTCAATGTAACACACCCAGGGAAGAGGAGACTGACCCCACTCGGTCAATGTAACATACCCAGGAAAGTGCAGACTGACGCCACTCTGTCAATGTAACACACCCTGTGAAGAGCAGACTAACCCCACTCTGTCAAAGTAACCCACCCACGAGGAGCAGACTGACCCCACTCTGTCAATCTCACACACGCAGGGAAGAGTAGACTGACCCCACTCTGTCAATGTAACACACCCAGGGAAGTGCAGACTGACCCCACTCTGTCAATGTAACACACCCAGGGAAGAGCAGACTGACCCCACTCTGTCGATGTAACACACCCAGGGAAGAGCAGACTGACCCCACTCTGTCAATGTAACGAAAAAAACGGAAGAGCAGACTGACCCCACTCTGTCAAAGTAAACCACCCAGGGAAGAGCAGACTGACCCCACTCTGTCAACGTAACACACACAGGGAAGAGCAGACTGACCCCACTCTGTCAATGTAACATACTCAGGGAAGAGCAGACTGACCCCAAACTGTCAATGTAAGACACCCAGGGAAAAGCAGACTGACCCCACTCTGTCAATGTAACAGAACCAGAGTAGAGCAGACTGACCTCACTCTGTCAAAGTAACCCACCCAGGAAAGAGCAGACTGACCCCACTCTGTCAATGTAACTCACCCAGGGAAGAGCAGACTGACCCCACTCGGTCAAAGTAACAAACCCAGGAAAGAGCAGACTGACCCCACTCTGTCAACGTAACACACCCAGTGAAGAGCAGACTAACCCCACTCTGTCAAAGTAACCCACCCACGAGGAGCAGACTGACCCCACTCTGTCAATTTAACAGAACCAGGGTAGAGCAGACTGACTTCACTCTGTCAATGTAACACACCCAGGGAAGCGCAGACTGACCCCACTCTGTCAAAGTAACCCACCCACGAGGAGCAGAGTGACCCACTCTGTCAATCTCACACACGCAGGGAAGAGTAGACTGACCCCACTCTGTCAATGTAACACACCCAGGGAAGACCAGACTGACCACACTCTGTCAAATAACAGACCCAGGGAAGATCAGACTGACCCCACTCTGTCAATGTAACACACGCAGGGAAGAGTAGACTGACCCCAATCTGTCAATGTGACACACTCAGGGAAGAGCAGAATGACCCCACTCTGTCAATGTAACACACCCAGGGAAGACCAGACTGACCCCACTCTGTCAAATAACAGACGCAGGGAAGATCAGACTGACCCCACTTTGTCAATGTAACACACCCAGGGAAGTGCAGACTGACCCCACTCTGTCAATGAAACACACCCAGGGAAGAGCAGACTGACCCCACTCTGTCAATGTAACACACCCAGGGAAGAGCAGACTGACATCAATCAGTCAATGTAACAGAACCAGGGATGAGGAGACTGACCCCACTCGGTCAATGTAACATACCCAGGAAAGAGCAGACTGACCCCACTCTGTCAATGTTCCACATCCAGGGAAGAGCAGACTGACCCAACTCTGTCAATGTAACACACGCAGGGAAGAGCAGACTGACACCACTCTGTCAATGTAACACACCCAGGGAAGAGCAGACTGACCCCACTCTGTTAATGTAACACACCCAGGGAAGAGCAGACTGACACCACTCTGTCAATGTAACACACCCAGGGAAGAGCAGACTGACCCCACTCTGTCAATGTAACACACCCAGTGAAGAGCAGACTGACCCCACTCTGTCAAACTCACACACGCTGGGAAGAGCAGACTGACCCCACTCTGTCAATGTAACACACCCAGGGAAGAGCAGACTTACACCACTCTGTCAATGTAACGCACCCAGGGAAGAGCAGACTGACCCCACTCTGTCGATGTAACACACACAGGGAAGAGCAGACTGACCCCACTCTGTCAATGTAACACACCCAGGGAAGAGCAGACTGACACCACTCTGTCAATGTAACACACCCACGAGGAGCAGACTGACCTCACTCTGTCAATGTAACACACCCTGGGAAGAGGAGTCTGACACCACTCTATCATGTAACACACCCACGAGGAGCAGACTGACCTCACTCTGTCAATGTAAAACACCCAGGGAAGAGCAGACTGACAGCACGCTCTCAATGTAACTCGCGCAGGGAAGATCAGACTGAGCCCACTCTGTCAATTTAACACACCCAGGGAAGAGCAGACTGACCCCACTCTGTCTGTGTAACACTGCCATTGAAGTGCAGACAGAGCCCACTCTGTCAATGTAACACACACAGGGAAGAACAGACTGACATCACTCAGTCAATGTAACACAACCCGGGAAGAGGAGACTGACCCCACTCGGTCAATGTAACATACCCAGGAAAGAGCAGACTGACCCCACTCTGTCAATGTAACACACCCAGTGAAGAGCAGACTGACCCCACTCTGTCAAACTCACACACGCTGGGAAGAGCCGACTGACCCCACTCTGTCAATGTAACACACCCAGGGAAGAGCAGACTTACACCACTCTGTCAATGTAACGCACCCAGGGAAGACCAGACTGACCCCACTTTGTCAATGTAACAGACCCATGGAAGATCAGACTGACCCCACTTTGTCAATGTAACACACCCAGGGAAGTGCAGACTGACCCCACTCGGTCAATGTAACATACCCAGGAAAGAGCAGACTGACCCCACTCTATCAATGTAACACACACAGGGAAGAGAAGACTGTCGCCACTCGGTCAATGTAACATACCCAGGGAAGAGCAGACTGAACCCACTCTGTCAATGTAACACACCCAGGGAAGAGCAGACTGACTTCACTCTGTCAATGTAACACACCCAGGGAAGAGCAGACTTACACCACTCTGCCAATGTAACACACCCAGGGAAGACCAGACTGACCCCGCTTTGTCAATGTAACAGACCCATGGAAGATCAGACTCACCCAACTCTGTCAATGTAACACATCCAGGGAAGAGCAGACTGACCCCACTCTGTCAATGTAACACACCCAGGGACGAGCAGACAGACCCCACTTTGTCAACGTAACACACCCAGGCAAGAGCAGACTGACCCCACTCTGTCAAAGTAACCCACTCAGGGAAGAGCAGACTGACCCCACTCCGTCAATGTAACACACCCAGAGAAGAGCAGACTGACCACACTCTGTCAATGTAACACACCCAGGGAAGTGCAGACTGAACCCACTCTGTCAATGGAACACACCCAGGGAAGAGCACACTGACCCCACTCTATCAATGTAACACACCCAGGGAACGGAGACTGTCGCCACTCGGTCAATGTAACATACGCAGGGAAGAGCAGACTGAACCCACTCTGTCAATGTAACACACCCAGGGAAGAGCAGACTGACCTCACTCTGTCAATGTAACACACCCAGGGAAGAGGAGACTGACCCCACTCGGTCAATGTAACATACCCAGGAAAGTGCAGACTGACGCCACTCTGTCAATGTAACACACCCTGTGAAGAGCAGACTAACCCCACTCTGTCAAAGTAACCCACCCACGAGGAGCAGACTGACCCCACTCTGTCAATCTCACACACGCAGGGAAGAGTAGACTGACCCCACTCTGTCAATGTAACACACCCAGGGAAGTGCAGACTGACCCCACTCTGTCAATGTAACACACCCAGGGAAGAGCAGACTGACCCCACTCTGTCGATGTAACACACCCAGGGAAGAGCAGACTGACCCCACTCTGTCAATGTAACGAAAAAAACGGAAGAGCAGACTGACCCCACTCTGTCAAAGTAAACCACCCAGGGAAGAGCAGACTGACCCCACTCTGTCAACGTAACACACCCAGGGAAGAGCAGACTGACCCCACTCTGTCAATGTAACATACTCAGGGAAGAGCAGACTGACGCCAAACTGTCAATGTAAGACACGCAGGGAAAAGCAGACTGACCCCACTCTGTCAATGTAACAGAACCAGAGTAGAGCAGACTGACCTCACTCTGTCAAAGTAACCCACCCAGGGAAGAGCAGACTGACCTCACTCTGTCAATGTAAAACACCCAGGGAAGAGTAGACTGACCCCACTCTGTCAATGTAACACACTAAGGTAAGAGCAGACTAACCCCGCTCTGTCAATGTAACACACCCAGGGAAGAGTAGACTGATCCCACTCTGTCAATGTAACACACCCAGGGAAGAGCAGACTGACCCCACTCTGTCAATGTAACACACACAGGGAAGAGCAGACTGACCTCACTCTGTCAATGTAACACACCCAGGAAAGAGCAGACTGACCCCACTCTGTCAATGTAACTCACCCAGGGAAGAGCAGAATGACCCCACTCGGTCAAAGTAACAAACCCAGGAAAGAGCAGACTGACCCCACTCTGTCAACGTAACACACCCAGTGAAGAGCAGACTAACCCCACTCTGTCAAAGTAACCCACCCACGAGGAGCAGACTGACCCCACTCTGTCAATTTAACAGAACCAGGGTAGAGCAGACTGACTTCACTCTGTCAATGTAACACACCCAGGGAAGCGCAGACTGACCCCACTCTGTCAAAGTAACCCACCCACGAGGAGCAGAGTGACCCACTCTGTCAATCTCACACACGCAGGGAAGAGTAGACTGACCCCACTCTGTCAATGTAACACACCCAGGGAAGACCAGACTGACCACACTCTGTCAAATAACAGACCCAGGGAAGATCAGACTGACCCCACTCTGTCAATGTAACACACGCAGGGAAGAGTAGACTGACCCCAATCTGTCAATGTGACACACTCAGGGAAGAGCAGAATGACCCCACTCTGTCAATGTAACACACCCAGGGAAGACCAGACTGACCCCACTCTGTCAAATAACAGACGCAGGGAAGATCAGACTGACCCCACTTTGTCAATGTAACACACCCAGGGAAGTGCAGACTGACCCCACTCTGTCAATGAAACACACCCAGGGAAGAGCAGACTGACCCCACTCTGTCAATGTAACACACCCAGGGAAGAGCAGACTGACATCACTCAGTCAATGTAACAGAACCAGGGATGAGGAGACTGACCCCACTCGGTCAATGTAACATACCCAGGAAAGAGCAGACTGACCCCACTCTGTCAATGTTCCACATCCAGGGAAGAGCAGACTGACCCAACTCTGTCAATGTAACACACGCAGGGAAGAGCAGACTGACACCACTCTGTCAATGTAACACACCCAGGGAAGAGCAGACTGACCCCACTCTGTCAATGTAACACACCCAGGGTATACCAGACTGACCCCATTCTGACAATGTAACACACCCATAGAAGTGCAGACTGACCCCACTCTGTCAAAGTAACACACCCAGGGAAGAGCAGACTGACCCCACTCTGTAAATGTAACCAACCCAGGGAAGAGCAGACTGTCACCACTCTGTCAATGTAACACACCCAGGGAAGAGGAGACTCACCCCACTCTGTCAATGTAACACACCCAGGGAAGAGCAGACTGACCCCACTCTGTCAATGTAACGCACCCAGGGAAGAGCAGACTGACCCCACTCTGTCAATGTAACTCCCCCAGGAAGAGCAGACTGACACCACTCTGTCAATGTAACACACTCAGGGAAGAGCAGACTGACCCCACTCTGTCAATGTAACACACCCAGGGAAGAGCAGACTGACACCACTCTGTTAATTTAACACAACCAGGGATGAGCAGACGGACCCCACACTGTCAACGTAACACAGCCAGGGAAGTGCAGACTGACAACAGTCTGTCAATGTAACACACCCAGGTAATACCAGACTGACCCCACTCTGTCAATGTAACACACCCAGGGAAGAGCAGACTGACAGCACTCTGTCAATGTCACGAAAAAAAGGGAAGAGCAGACTGACACCACTCTGTCAAAGTAACACACCCAGAGAAGACCAGACTGACCCCACTCTGTCAATGTAACACACCCAGGGAAGAGCTGACAGACAGCACTCTGTCAATGTTACGAAAAAAAGGGAACAGTCGACGGACCCCACTCTGTCAATGTAACACACCCAGAGAAGTGCAGACTGACCCCACTCTGTCAATGTAACATACACAGGGAAGAGCAGACTGACCCCAATCTGTCAATGTAACATACTAAGGGAAGAGCAGACTGACCCCAAACTGTCAATGTAACACACCCAGGGAAGAGTAGACTGACCCCACTCTGTCAATGTAACACACCCAGGGAAGACCAGACTGACCCCACTCTGTCAAATAACAGACCCAGGGAAGATCAGACTGTCCCCACTCTGTCAATGTAACACACCCAGGGAAGTGCAGACTGACCCCACTCTGTCAATGTAACACACCCAGGGAAGAGCAGACTGACCCCACTCTGTCGATGTAACACACCCAGGGAAGAGCAGACTGACCTCACTCTGTCAATGTAACGAATAAAAGGGAAGAGCAGACTGACCCCATTCTGTCAAAGTAAACCACCCAGGGAAGAGCAGACTGACCCCACTCTGTCAACGTAACACACCCAGGGAAGAGCAGACTGACCCCACTCTGTCAATGTAACATACTCAGGGAAGAGCAGACTGACCCCAAACTGTCAATGTAAGACACCCAGGGAAAAGCAGACTGACCCCACTCTGTCAATGTAACAGAACCAGAGTAGAGCAGACTGACCTCACTCTGTCAAAGTAACCCACCCAGGGAAGAGCAGACTGACCCCACTCTGTCAATGTAACCCACCCAGGGAAGAGCAGACTGACCCCACTCTGTCAATGTAACACACCCAGGGAAGATCAGACTGTCACCACTCTGTCAATGTAACACACTCAGGGAAGAGCAGACTGACCCCACTCTGTCAATTTAACACACCCAGTGAAGTGCAGACTGACACCACTCTGTCAATGTAACACCCCCAGGAAGAGCAGACTGACCCCACTCGGTCAAAGTAACAAACCCAGGAAAGAGCAGACTGAACCCACTCTGTCAACGTAACACACCCAGTGAAGAGCAGACTGACCCCACTCTGTCAAAGTAACCCACCCACGAGGAGCAGACTGACCCCACTCTGTCAATTTAACAGAACCAGGGTAGAGCAGACTGACTTCACTCTGTCAATGTAACACACCCAGGGAAGCGCAGACTGACCCCACTCTGTCAAAGTAACCCACCCACGAGGAGCAGAGTGACCCACTCTGTCAATCTCACACACGCAGGGAAGAGTAGACTGACCCCACTCTGTCAATGTAACACACCCAGGGAAGACCAGACTGACCACACTCTGTCAAATAACAGACCCAGGGAAGATCAGACTGACCCCACTCTGTCAATGTAACACACGCAGGGAAGAGTAGACTAACCCCAATCTGTCAATGTGACACACCCAGGGAAGAGCAGAATGACCCCACTCTGTCAATGTAACACACCCAGGGAAGACCAGACTGACCCCACTCTGTCAAATAACAGACGCAGGGAAGATCAGACTGACCCCACTTTGTCAATGTAACACACCCAGGGAAGTGCAGACTGACCCCACTCTGTCAATGAAACACACCCAGGGAAGAGCAGACTGACCCCACTCTGTCAATGTAACACACCCAGGGAAGAGCGGACTGACCCCACTCTGTCAATGTAACACACCCAGGGAAGAGCACTGACCCCACTCTGTCAATGTAACACATTCAGGGAAGAGCAGACTGACACCACTCTGTCAATGTAACGAAAAAAAGGGAAGAGCAGACTAACCCCTCGCTGTCAAAGTAACCCACCCAGGGAAGAGCAGACTGACCCAACTGTGTCAATGCAACACACCCAGGGAAGAGCAGACTGACCCCACTCGGTCAATGTAACATGCTCAGGGAAGAGCAGTCTGACCCCAAACTGTCAATGTAAGACACCCCGGGAAAAGCAGACTGACCCCACTCTGTCAATGTAACACACCCAGGGAAGAGCAGACTGACCCCACTCTGTCAACGTAACACACCCAAGGAAGAGCAGACTGATCCTTCTCTGTCAATGTAACACACCCAGTGGAGAGCAGACTGACCCCACTCTGTCAATGTAACACACCCAGTGGAGAGCAGACTGACCCCACTCTGTCAATGTAACACACCCAGGGAAGAGCAGACTGCACTCACTCTGTCAGTGTAACACACCCAGGGAAGAGCAGACTGACCCCACTCTGTCAATGTAACACATCCAGGGAAGAGCAGAATGACCCAACTCTGTCAATGTAACACACGCAGGGAAGAGCAGACTGACACCACTCTGTCAATGTAACACACCCAGGGAAGAGCAGACTGACCCCACTCTGTCAATGTAACACACCCAGGGAAGAGCAGACTGACCCCACTCTGTCAATGTAACCCACCCAGGGAAGAGCAGACTGACCCCACTCTATCAATGTAACACACCCAGGGAAGAGCAGACTGTCACCACTCTGTCAATGTAACACACTCAGGGAAGAGCAGACTGACCCCACTCTGTCAATTTAACACACCCAGTGAAGTGCAGACTGACACCACTCTGTCAATGTAACACACCCAGGGAAGAGCAGACTGACCCCACTCTGTCGATGTAACACACACAGGGAAGAGCAGACTGACCCCACTCTGTCAATGTAACACACCCAGGGAAGAGCAGACTGACACCACTCTGTCAATGTAACACACCCACGAGGAGCAGACTGACCTCACTCTGTCAATGTAACACACCCAGGGAAGAGGAGTCTGACACCACTCTATCATGTAACACACCCACGAGGAGCAGACTGACCTCACTCTGTCAATGTAAAACACCCAGGGAAGAGCAGACTGACAGCACTCTGTCAATGTTACGAAAAAACGGGAACAGTAGACTGACCCCACTCTGTCAATGTAACACACCCAGGGCAGAGCAGACTGACCCCACTCTGTTAATGTAACACACCCAGGGTATACTTGACTGACCCCACTCTGACAATGTAACAAACCCATAGAAGTGCAGACTGACCCCACTCTGTCAAAGTAACACACCCAGGGAAGAGCAGACTGACCCCACTCTGTCAATGTAACCAACCCAGGGAAGAGCAGACTGTCACCACTCTGTCAATGTAACACACCCAGGGAAGAGGAGACTCACCCCACTCTGTCAATGTAACACACCCAGGGAAGAGCAGACTGACCCCACTCTGTCAATGTAACACACCCATAGAAGTGCAGACTGACCCCACTCTGTCAATGTAACACACCCAGGGAAGAGCAGACTGACCCCACTCTGTCAATGTAACACACCCAGGGAAGAGCAGACTGACCCACTCTGTCAATGTAACACACCCAGGGAAGAGCAGACTGACCCCACTCTCTCAATGTAACACACCCAGGGAAGAGCAGAATGACCTCACTCTGTCAATGTAACGCACCCAGGGAAGAGCAGCCTGTCACCACTCTGTCAATGTAACACACCCAGAGAAGAGCAGACTCACCCCACTCTGTCAATGTAACACACCCAGGGAAGAGCAGACTGACCTCACTCTGTCAATGTAACACACCCAGGGAAGAGCAGAATGACCCCACTCTGTCAATGTAACACCCCCAGGGAAGAGCAAACTGTCAACACTCTGTCAATGTAACACACCCAGGGAAGAGCAGACTCACCCCACTCTGTCAATGTAACACACCCAGGGAAGAGCAGACTGACCCCACTCTGTCAACGTAACACACCCAGGGAAGAGCAGAATGACCTCACTCTGTCAATGTAACGCACCCAGGGAAGAGCAGACTGTCACCACTCTGTCAATGTAACACACCCAGGGAAGAGCAGACTCACCCCACTCTGTCAATGTAACACACCCAGGGAAGAGCAGACTGACCTCACTCTGTCAATGTAACACACCCAGGGAAGAGCAGAATGACCCCACTCTGTCAATGTAACACCCCCAGGGAAGAGCAGACTGTCACCACACTGTCAATGTAACACACCCAGGGAAGAGCAGACTGACCCCACTCTGTCAATGTAACACATCCAGGGAAGAGCAGACTGACCCAGCTCTGTCAATGTAACACACGCAGGGAAGAGCAGACTGACCCCACTCTGTCAATGTAACACACACAGGGAAGAGCAGACTGATCCACTCTGTCAATGTAACACAACCAGGGAAGAGCAGACGGACCCCACTCTATCAATGTAACACACACAGGGAAGAGCAGAATGACCTCACTGTGTCAATTTAACGCACCCAGGGAAGAGCAGAATGACCTCACTCTGTCAATTTAACGCACCCAGGGAATAGCAGACTGTCACCACTCTGTCAATGTAACACACCCAGGGAAGAGCAGACTCACCCCACTCTGTCAATGTAACACACCCAGGGTAGAGCAGACTGACCCCACTCTGTCAATGTAACACATCCAGGGAAGAGCAGACTGACCCAGCTCTGTCAATGTAACACACCCAGGGAAGAGCAGACTGACCCACTCTGTCAATGTAACACACCCAGGGAAGAGCAGACTGACCCCACTCTGTCAATGTAACACACCCAGGGAAGAGCAGAATGACCTCACTCTGTCAATTTAACACAACCAGGGATGAGCAGACGGACCCCACACTGGCAACGTAACACACCCAGGGAAGTGCAGACTGACCCCAGTCTGTCAATGTAACACACCCAGGTAAGACCAGACTGACAGCACTCTGTCAATGTATAACACACCCAGGGAAGAGCAGACTGACAGCACTCTGTCAATGTTACGAAAAAAAGGGAACAGTAGACTGAACCCACTCTGTCAATGTAACACACACAGGGAAGAGCAGACTGACCCCACTCTGTTAATGTAACACACCCAGGGAATACCAGACTGACTCCACTCTGTCAATGTAACACACCCGGAGAAGTGCAGACACACCCCACTCTGTCAATGTAACATACACAGGTAAGAGCAGACTGACCCCACTCTGTCAATGTAACATACTCAGGGAAGAGCAGACTGACCCCAAACTGTCAATGTAAGACACCCAGGGAAAAGCAGACTGACCCCACTCTGTCAATGTAACGAAAAAAAGGGAAGAGCAGACTGACCCCACTCTGTCAAAGTAACCCACCCAGGGAAGAGCAGACTGACCCAACTCTGTCAATGTAACACACCCAGGGAAGAGCAGACTGAGCCCACTCTGTCAATGTAACATATTCAGGGAAGAGCAGACTGACCCCAAACTGTCAATATAAGACACCCAGGGAAATGCAGACTGACCCCACTCTGTCAATGTAACAGAACCAGGGTAGAGCAGACTGACCTCACTCTGTCAATGTAACACACCCAGGGAAGAGCAGACTGACCCCACTCTGTCAATGTAACACACCCAGTGTAGAGCAGACTGACCCCACTCTGTCAAAGTAACCCACCCACGAGGAGCAGACTGACCCCACTCTATCAATCTCACACACGCAGGGAAGAGTAGACTGACCCCACTCTGTCAATGTAACACACCCACGGAAGAGCAGACTGACCCCACTCTGTCAATGTAACACACCCAGTGAAGAGCAGACTGACCCCACTCTGTCAAAGTAACCCACCCACGAGGAGCAGACTGACCCCACTCTGTCAATCTCACACACGCAGGGAAGAGTAGACTGACCCCACTCTGTCAATGTGACACACGCAGGGAAGAGCAGACTGACCCCACTCTGTCAATGTAACAAACCGAGGGAAGACCAGACTGACCCCACTCTGTCAAATAACAGACCCAGGGAAGATCAGACTGACCCCACTCTGTCAAATAACAGACCCAGGGAAGATCAGACTGACCCCACTCTGCCAATGCAACACACGCAGGGAAGAGCAGACTAACCCCACTCTGTCAATGTAACACATCCAGGGTATACCAGACTGACCCCACTCTGTCAATGTAACGAAAAAAAGGGAAGAGCAGACTGACCCCACTCTGTCAAAGTTAACCACCCAGGGAAGAGCAGACTGACCCAACTCTGTCAAAGTAACACACCCAGGGAAGAGCAGCATGACCCCACTCTGGCAATGTAACATACTCAGGGAAGAGCAGACTGACCTCACGCTGTCAATGTAACAGAACCAGGGTAGAGCAGACTGACCACACTCTGTCAATGTAACACACCCAGGGAAGAGAAGACTGACCCCACTCTGTCAATGTAACACACCCAGTGTAGAGCAGACTGACCCCACTCTGTCAAAGTAACCCACCCACGAGGAGCAGACTGATTCCACTCTGTCAATCTCACACACGCAGGGAAGAGTAGACTGACCCAACTCTGTCAATGTAACACACCCAGGGAAGAGCAGACTGACCCCACTCTGTCAATGTAACACACCCAGGGAAGAGCAGACTGACCCCACTCTGTCAATGTAACACACCCAGGGAAGAGCAGACTGATCCCACACTGTCAATGTAAGACACCCAGGGAAGAGCAGACTGACACCACTCTGTCGATGTAATACACCCAGGGAAGAGCAGACTGACCCCACTCTGTCAATGTAACACACCCAGGTAAGAGCAGACTGACCCCACGCTGTCAATGTAACACACCCAGGGAAGAGCAGAATTACATCACTCTGTCAATGTAACACACCCAGGGAAGAGCAGACTGACCCCAATATGTCAATGTAACACATCCAGGGAAGAGCAGACTGACCCAACTCAGTCAATGTAACACACGCAGGGAAGAGCAGACTGACCCCACTCTGTCAATGTAACACACCCAGGGAAGAGCAGACTGACCCCACTCTGTCAATGTAACCCACCCAGGGAAGAGCAGACTGACCCCACTCTGTCAATGTAACACACCCAGGGAAGAGCAGACTGACCTCACTCTGTCAATGTAACACACCCAGGGAAGAGCAGACTGTCACCACTCTGTCAATGTAACACACCCAGGGAAGAGCAGACTGACCCCACTCTGTCAATGTAACACACCCAGGGAAGAGCAGACTGACCCACTCTGTCAATGTAACACACCCAGGGAAGAGCAGACTGACCCCACTCTCTCAATGTAACACACCCAGGGAAGAGCAGAATGACCTCACTCTGTCAATGTAACGCACCCAGGGAAGAGCAGCCTGTCACCACTCTGTCAATGTAACACACCCAGAGAAGAGCAGACTCACCCCACTCTGTCAATGTAACACACCCAGGGAAGAGCAGACTGACCTCACTCTGTCAATGTAACACACCCAGGGAAGAGCAGAATGACCCCACTCTGTCAATGTAACACCCCCAGGGAAGAGCAAACTGTCAACACTCTGTCAATGTAACACACCCAGGGAAGAGCAGACTCACCCCACTCTGTCAATGTAACACACCCAGGGAAGAGCAGACTGACCCCACTCTGTCAACGTAACACACCCAGGGAAGAGCAGAATGACCTCACTCTGTCAATGTAACGCACCCAGGGAAGAGCAGACTGTCACCACTCTGTCAATGTAACACACCCAGGGAAGAGCAGACTCACCCCACTCTGTCAATGTAACACACCCAGGGAAGAGCAGACTGACCTCACTCTGTCAATGTAACACACCCAGGGAAGAGCAGAATGACCCCACTCTGTCAATGTAACACCCCCAGGGAAGAGCAGACTGTCACCACACTGTCAATGTAACACACCCAGGGAAGAGCAGACTGACCCCACTCTGTCAATGTAACACATCCAGGGAAGAGCAGACTGACCCAGCTCTGTCAATGTAACACACGCAGGGAAGAGCAGACTGACCCCACTCTGTCAATGTAACACACACAGGGAAGAGCAGACTGATCCACTCTGTCAATGTAACACAACCAGGGAAGAGCAGACGGACCCCACTCTATCAATGTAACACACACAGGGAAGAGCAGAATGACCTCACTGTGTCAATTTAACGCACCCAGGGAAGAGCAGAATGACCTCACTCTGTCAATTTAACGCACCCAGGGAATAGCAGACTGTCACCACTCTGTCAATGTAACACACCCAGGGAAGAGCAGACTCACCCCACTCTGTCAATGTAACACACCCAGGGTAGAGCAGACTGACCCCACTCTGTCAATGTAACACATCCAGGGAAGAGCAGACTGACCCAGCTCTGTCAATGTAACACACGCAGGGAAGAGCAGACTGACCCCACTCTGTCAATGTAACACACCCAGGGAAGAGCAGTCTGACCCACTCTGTCAATGTAACACACCCAGGGAAGAGCAGACTGACCCCACTCTGTCAATGTAACACACCCAGGGAAGAGCAGAATGACCTCACTCTGTCAATTTAACACAACCAGGGATGAGCAGACGGACCCCACACTGGCAACGTAACACACCCAGGGAAGTGCAGACTGACCCCAGTCTGTCAATGTAACACACCCAGGTAAGACCAGACTGACAGCACTCTGTCAATGTATAACACACCCAGGGAAGAGCAGACTGACAGCACTCTGTCAATGTTACGAAAAAAAGGGAACAGTAGACTGAACCCACTCTGTCAATGTAACACACACAGGGAAGAGCAGACTGACCCCACTCTGTTAATGTAACACACCCAGGGAATACCAGACTGACTCCACTCTGTCAATGTAACACACCCGGAGAAGTGCAGACACACCCCACTCTGTCAATGTAACATACACAGGTAAGAGCAGACTGACCCCACTCTGTCAATGTAACATACTCAGGGAAGAGCAGACTGACCCCAAACTGTCAATGTAAGACACCCAGGGAAAAGCAGACTGACCCCACTCTGTCAATGTAACGAAAAAAAGGGAAGAGCAGACTGACCCCACTCTGTCAAAGTAACCCACCCAGGGAAGAGCAGACTGACCCAACTCTGTCAATGTAACACACCCAGGGAAGAGCAGACTGAGCCCACTCTGTCAATGTAACATATTCAGGGAAGAGCAGACTGACCCCAAACTGTCAATATAAGACACCCAGGGAAATGCAGACTGACCCCACTCTGTCAATGTAACAGAACCAGGGTAGAGCAGACTGACCTCACTCTGTCAATGTAACACACCCAGGGAAGAGCAGACTGACCCCACTCTGTCAATGTAACACACCCAGTGTAGAGCAGACTGACCCCACTCTGTCAAAGTAACCCACCCACGAGGAGCAGACTGACCCCACTCTATCAATCTCACACACGCAGGGAAGAGTAGACTGACCCCACTCTGTCAATGTAACACACCCACGGAAGAGCAGACTGACCCCACTCTGTCAATGTAACACACCCAGTGAAGAGCAGACTGACCCCACTCTGTCAAAGTAACCCACCCACGAGGAGCAGACTGACCCCACTCTGTCAATCTCACACACGCAGGGAAGAGTAGACTGACCCCACTCTGTCAATGTGACACACGCAGGGAAGAGCAGACTGACCCCACTCTGTCAATGTAACAAACCGAGGGAAGACCAGACTGACCCCACTCTGTCAAATAACAGACCCAGGGAAGATCAGACTGACCCCACTCTGTCAAATAACAGACCCAGGGAAGATCAGACTGACCCCACTCTGCCAATGCAACACACGCAGGGAAGAGCAGACTAACCCCACTCTGTCAATGTAACACATCCAGGGTATACCAGACTGACCCCACTCTGTCAATGTAACGAAAAAAAGGGAAGAGCAGACTGACCCCACTCTGTCAAAGTTAACCACCCAGGGAAGAGCAGACTGACCCAACTCTGTCAAAGTAACACACCCAGGGAAGAGCAGCATGACCCCACTCTGGCAATGTAACATACTCAGGGAAGAGCAGACTGACCTCACGCTGTCAATGTAACAGAACCAGGGTAGAGCAGACTGACCACACTCTGTCAATGTAACACACCCACGGAAGAGAAGACTGACCCCACTCTGTCAATGTAACACACCCAGTGTAGAGCAGACTGACCCCACTCTGTCAAAGTAACCCACCCACGAGGAGCAGACTGATTCCACTCTGTCAATCTCACACACGCAGGGAAGAGTAGACTGACCCAACTCTGTCAATGTAACACACCCAGGGAAGAGCAGACTGACCCCACTCTGTCAATGTAACACACCCAGGGAAGAGCAGACTGACCCCACTCTGTCAATGTAACACACCCAGGGAAGAGCAGACTGATCCCCCACTGTCAATGTAAGACACCCAGGGAAGAGCAGACTGACACCACTCTGTCGATGTAATACACCCAGGGAAGAGCAGACTGACCCCACTCTGTCAATGTAACACACCCAGGTAAGAGCAGACTGACCCCACGCTGTCAATGTAACACACCCAGGGAAGAGCAGAATTACATCACTCTGTCAATGTAACACACCCAGGGAAGAGCAGACTGACCCCAATATGTCAATGTAACACATCCAGGGAAGAGCAGACTGACCCAACTCAGTCAATGTAACACACGCAGGGAAGAGCAGACTGACCCCACTCTGTCAATGTAACACACCCAGGGAAGAGCAGACTGACCCCACTCTGTCAATGTAACCCACCCAGGGAAGAGCAGACTGACCCCACTCTGTCAATGTAACACACCCAGGGAAGAGCAGACTGACCTCACTCTGTCAATGTAACACACCCAGGGAAGAGCAGACTGTCACCACTCTGTCAATGTAACACACCCAGGGAAGAGCAGACTCACTCCACTCTGTCAATGTAACACACCCAGGGAAGAGCAGACTGACCCGACTCTGTCAATGTAACACCCCCAGGGAAGAGCAGACTGACACCACTCTGTCAATGTAACACACCCAGGGAAGAGCAGACTGACCCCACTCTGTCAATGTAACACACCCAGGGAAGAGCAGACTGATCCAACTCTGTCTATGTAACACACCCAGGGAAGAGCAGGCTGACCCCACTCTGTCAACGTAACACACCCAGGTAAGAGCACACTGACCCCACTCTGTCAATGTAACACACCCAGGGAAGAGCAGACTGACCTCACTCTGTCAATGTAACACACCCAGGGAAGAGCAGACTGACCCCACTCTGTCAATGTAACACATCCACGGAAGAGCAGACTGACCCAGCTCTGTCAATGTAACACACGCAGGGAAGAGCAGACTGACCCCACTCTGTCAATGTAACACACACAGGGAAGAGCAGACTGACCACACTCTGTCAATGTAACACACCCAGGGAAGAGCAGACTGTCACCACTCTGTCAATGTAACACACCCAGAGAAGAGCAGACTAACCCCACTCTGTCAATGTAACACACCCAGGGAAGAGCAGACTGACCTCACTCTGTCAATCTAACATACACAGGGAAGAGCAGAATGACCCCACTCTGTCAATGTAACACCCCCAGGGAAGAGCAGACTGTCAACACTCTGTCAATGTAACACACCCAGGGAAGAGCAGACTCACCCCACTCTGTCAATGTAACACACCCAGGGAAGAGCAGACTGACCCCACTCTGTCAATGTAACACACCCAGGGAAGAGCAGAATGACCTCACTCTGTCAATGTAACGCACCCAGGGAAGAGCAGACTGTCACCACTCTGTCAATGTAACACACTCAGGGAAGAGCAGACTGACCCCACTCTGTCAATGTAACACACCCAGGGAAGAGCAGACTGACCCCACTCTGTCAATGTAACACACCCAGGGAAGAGCAGACTGATCCCACACTGTCAATGTAAGACACCCAGGGTAGCGCAGTCTGACCCCACTCTGTCAATGAAACACACACAGGGAAGAGCAGAATTACCTCACTCTGTCAATGTAACACACCCAGGGAAGAGCAGACTGACCCCAATCTGTCAATGTAACACACACAGGGAAGAGCAGAATTACCTCACTCTGTCAATGTAACACACCCAGGGAAGAGCAGACTGACCCCAATCTGTCAATGTAACACATCCAGGGAAGAGCAGACTGACCCAACTCAGTCAATGTAACACACGCAGGGAAGAGCAGACTGACCCCACTCTGTCAATGTAACACACCCAGGGAAGAGCAGACTGACCCCACTCTGTCAATGTAACCCACCCACGAGGAGCAGACTGACCCCACTCTGTCAATCTCACACACGCAGGGAAGAGTAGACTGACCCCACTCTGTCAATGTAACACACCCAGGAAAGACCAGACTGACCCCACTCTGTCAAATAACAGACCCAGGGAAGATCAGACTGACCCCACTCTGTCAATGTAACACACCAAGGGAAGAGCAGACTGACCCCACTCGCTCAATGTAATACACCCAAGGAAGAGCAGACTGACCCCACTCTGTCAATGTAACACATCCAGGGAAGAGCAGACTGACCCCACTCTGTCAATGTAACGAAAAAAAGGGTAGAGCAGACTGACCCCACTCTGTCAAAGTGACCCACCCAGGGAAGAGCAGACTGACCCAACTCTGTCAATGTAACACACCCAGGGAAGAGCAGACTGAGCCCACTCTGTCAATGTAACATATTCAGGGAAGAGCAGACTGACCCCAAACTTTCAATGTAAGACACCAAGGGAAATGCAGACTGACCCCACTCTGTCAATGTAACAGAACCAGGGTAGAGCAGACTGACCTCACTCTGTCAATGTAACACACCCAGGGAAGAGCAGACTGACCCCACTCTGTCAATGTAACACACCCAGTGTAGAGCAGACTGACCCCACGCTGTCAAAGTAACCCACCCACGAGGAGCAGACTGACCCCACTCTATCAATCTCACACACGCAGGGAAGAGTAGACTGACACCACTCTATCAATGTAACACACCCAGGGAAGAGCAGACTGACCCCACTCTGTCAATGTAAAACACACAGTGAAGAGCAGACTGACCCCACTCTGTCAAAGTAACCCACCCACGAGGAGCAGACTGACCCCACTCTGTCAATCTCACACACGCAGGGAAGAGTAGACTGACCCCACTCTGTCAATGTGACACACCCAGGGAAGATCAGACTGACCCCACTCTGTCAATGTAACAAACCGAGTGAAGACCAGACTGACCCCACTCTGTCAAATAACAGACCCAGGGAAGATCAGACTGACCCCACTCTGTCAAATAACAGACCCAGGGAAGAGCAGACTAACCCCACTCTGTCAATGTAACACATCCAGGGTATACCAGACTGACCCCACTCTGTCAATGTAACGAAAAAAAGGGAAGAGCAGACTGACCCCACTCTGTGAAAGTTAACCACCCAGGGAAGAGCAGACTGACCCAACTCTGTCAATGGAACATACCCAGGGAAGAGCAGCATGACCCCACTCTGTCAATGTAACATAATCAGGGAAAAGCAGACTGACCTCACTCTGTCAATGTAACAGAACCAGGGTAGAGCAGACGGACCACACTCTGTCAATGTAACGCACCCAGGGAAGAGCAGACTGACCCCACTCTGTCAATGTAACACACCCAGTGTAGAGCAGACTGACCCCACACTGTCAAAGTAACCCACCCACGAGGAGCAGACTGACCTCACTCTGTCAATCTCACACACGCAGGGAAGAGTAGACTGACCCCACTCTGTCAATGTAACACACCCAGGGAAGAGCAGACTGACCCCACTCTGTCAATGTAACACACCCAGGGAAGAGCAGACTGACCCCACTCTGTCAATGTAACACACCCAGGGAAGAGCAGACTGATCCCACACTGTCAATGTAAGACACCCAGGGTAGAGCAGACTGACACCACTCTGTCGATGTAATACTCCCAGGGAAGAGCAGACTGACCCCACTCTGTCAATGTAACACACCCAGGTAAGAGCAGACTGACCCCACTCTGTCAATGTAACACACACAGGGAAGAGCAGAATTACCTCACTCTGTCAATGTAACACACCCAGGGAAGAGCAGACTGACCCCAATCTGTCAATGTAACACATCCAGGGAAGAGCAGACTGACCCAACTCAGTCAATGTTACACACGCAGGGAAGAGCAGACTGACCCCACTCTGTCAATGTAACACACCCAGGGAAGAGCAGACTGACCCCACTCTGTCAATGTAACCCACCCACGAGGAGCAGACTGACCCCACTCTGTCAATCTCACACACGCAGGGAAGAGTAGACTGACCCCACTCTGTCAATGTAACACACCCAGGAAAGACCAGACTGACCCCACTCTGTCAAATAACAGACCCAGGGAAGATCAGACTGACCCCACTCTGTCAATGTAACACACCAAGGGAAGAGCAGACTGACCCCACTATGTCAAAGTGACCCACCCAGGGAAGAGCAGACTGACCCAACTCTGTCAATGTAACACACCCAGGGAAGAGCAGACTGAGCCCACTCTGTCAATGTAACATATTCAGGGAAGAGCAGACTGACCCCAAACTTTCAATGTAAGACACCCAGGGAAATGCAGACTGACCCCACTCTGTCAATGTAACAGAACCAGGGTAGAGCAGACTGACCTCACTCTGTCAATGTAACACACCCAGGGAAGAGCAGACTGACCCCAATCTGTCAATGTAACACACCCAGTGTAGAGCAGACAGACCCCACGCTGTCAAAGTAACCCACCCACGAGGAGCAGACTGACCCCACTCTATCAATCTCACACACGCAGGGAAGAGTAGACTGACACCACTCTGTCAATGTAACACACCCAGGGAAGAGCAGACTGACCCCACTCTGTCAATGTAAAACACACAGTGAAGAGCAGACTGACCCCACTCTGTCAAAGTAACCCACCCACGAGGAGCAGACTGACCCCACTCTGTCAATCTCACACACGCAGGGAAGAGTAGACTGACCCCACTCTGTCAATGTGACACACCCAGGGAAGATCAGACTGACCCCACTCTGTCAATGTAACAAACCGAGAGAAGACCAGACTGACCCCACTCTGTCAAATAACAGACCCAGGGAAGATCAGACTGGCCCCACTCTGTCAAATAACAGACCCAGGGAAGAGCAGACTAACCCCACTCTGTCAATGTAACACATCCAGGTTATACCAGACTGACCCCAATCTGTCAATGTAACGAAAAAAAGGGAAGAGCAGACTGACCCCACTCTGTCAAAGTTAACCACCCAGGGAAGAGCAGACTGACCCAACTCTGTCAATGGAACATACCCAGGGAAGAGCAGCATGACCCCACTCTGTCAATGTAACATACTCAGGGAAGAGCAGACTGACATCACTCTGTCAATGTAACAGAACCAGGGTAGAGCAGACGGACCACACTCTGTCAATGTAACACACCCAGGGAAGTGCAGACTGACCCCACTCTGTCAATGTAACACACCCAGTGTAGAGCAGACTGACCCCACTCAGTCAAAGTAACCCACCCACGAGGAGCAGACTGACCCCACTCTGTCAATCTCACACACCCAGGGAAGAGTAGACTGACCCCACTCTGTCAATGTGACACACCCAGGGAAGAGCAGACTGACCCCACTCTGTCAATGTAACAAACCGAGGGAAGACCAGACTGACCCCACTCTGTCAATGTAAGACACACAGGGAAGAGCAGACTGAACCCACACTGTCAATGTAAGACACCCAGGGTAGAGCAGACTGACACCACTCTGTCGATGTAATACTCCCAGGGAAGAGCAGACTGACCCCACTCTGTCAATGTAACACACCCAGGTAAGAGCAGACTGACCCCACTGTGTCAATGTAACACACCCAGGGAAGAGCAGAATTACCTCACTCTGTCAATGTAACACACCCAGGGAAGAGCAGACTGACCCCAATCTGTCAATGTAACACATCCAGGGAAGAGCAGACTGACCCAACTCAGTCAATGTAACACTCGCAGGGAAGAGCAGACTGACCCCACTCTGTCAATGTAACCCATCCAGGGAAGAGCAGACTGACCCCACTCTGTCAATGTAACCCACCCAGGGAAGAGCAGACTGACCCCACTCTGTCAATGTAACACACCCAGGGAAGAGCAGACTGACCTCACTCTGTCAATGTAACACACCCAGGGAAGAGCAGACTGACCCACTCTGTCAATGTAACACAACCAGAGAAGAGCAGACTGACCCCACTCTGTCAACGTAACACACCCAGGGAAGAGCAGAATGACCTCACTCTGTCAATTTAACGCACCCAGGGAAGAGCAAAATGACCTCACTCTGTCAATTTAACGCACCCAGGGAAGAGCAGACTGTCACCACTCTGTCAATGTAACACACCCAGGGAAGAGCAGACTCACCCCACTCTGTCAATGTAACACACCCAGGTAGAGCACACTGACCCCACTCTGTCAATGTAACACATCCAGGGAAGAACAGACTGACCCAGCTCTGTCAATGTAACACACGCAGGGAAGAGCAGACTGACCCCACTCTGTCAATGTAACACACCCAGGGAAGAGCAGACTGACCCTCTCTGTCAATGTAACACACCCAGGGAAGAGCAGACTGACCCCACTCTGTCAATGTAACACACCCAGGGAAGAGCAGAATGACCTCACTCTGTCAATTTAACGCACCCAGGGAAGAGCAGACTGTCACCACTCTGTCAATGTATCACACCCAGGGAAGAGCAGACTCTCCCCACTCTATCAATGTAACACACCCAGGGTAGAGCATAATGACACCACTCTTACAACTTAACATACTCAGGGAAGAGCAGACTGACATCACTCTGTTAATTTAACACAACCAGGGATGAGCAGACGGACCCCACACTGGCAACGTAACACACCCAGGGAAGTGCAGACTGACCCCAGTCTGTCAATGTAACACACCCAGGTAAGACCAGACTGACAGCACTCTGTCAATGTATAACACACCCAGGGAAGAGCAGACTGACAGCACTCTGTCAATGTTACGAAAAAAAGGGAACAGTAGACTGAACCCACTCTGTCAATGTAACACACACAGGGATGAGCAGACTGACCCCACTCTGTTAATGTAACACACCCAGGGAATACCAGACTGACCCGACTCTGTCAATGTAACACACCCAGAGAAGTGCAGACAGACCCCACTCTGTCAATGTAACATACACAGGGAAGAGCAGACTGACCCCACTCTGTCAATGCAACATACTCAGGGAAGAGCAGACTGAGCCCAAACTGTCAATGTAAAACACGCAGGGAAAAGCAGACTGACCCCACTCTGTCAATGTAACACAACCAGGGTAGAGCAGACTGACCACACTCGGACAATGTAACACACCGAGGGAAGTGCAGACTGACCCCACTCTGTCAATGTAACACACCCAGGGAAGAGCAGACTGACCCCACTCTGTCTGTGTAACACACCCAGGGAAGTGCAGACTGACACCACTCTGTCAATGTAACACACCCTGGGAAGAGCAGACTGACCCCACTCTGACAATGTAACACACCCAGGGAAGAGCAGACTGACACCACTCTGCCAATGTAACACATCCAGGGAAGAGCAGACTGAACCCATTCTGTCAATGTAACGAAAAAAAGGGAAGAGCAGACTGACCCCACTCTGTCAAAGTAACCCACCCAGGGAAGAGCAGACTGACCCCACTCTGTCAATGTAACACACCCAGGGTAGAGCAGACTGACACCACTCTGACAATTTAACATACTCAGGGAAGTGCAGACTGACCCCAAAGTATGAATGTAAGACACCCAGGGAAAAGCAGACTGACCCCACACTGTCAATGTAACAGAACCAGGGTAGAGCAGAATGACCTCACTCTGTCAATGTAACACACCCAGGGAAGAGCAGATTGACCCCACTCTGTGAATGTAACACACCCAGGGAAGAGCAGACTGACCCCACTCTGTCAATGTAACACACCCAGGGAAGAGCAGACTGACACCACTCTGTCAATGTAACACACCCAGGGAAGAGCAGACTGACCCCACTCTGTCAATGTAACACACCCAGGGAAGAGCAGACTGACCCCACTCTGTCAATGTAACACACCCAGGGAAGAGCAGACTGATCCAACTCTGTCTATGTAACACACCCAGGGAAGAGCAGGCTGACCCCACTCTGTCAATGTAACACACCCAGGTAAGAGCACACTGACCCCACTCTGTCAATGTAACACACCCAGGGAAGAGCAGACTGACCTCACTCTGTCAATGTAACACACCCAGGGAAGAGCAGACTGACCCCACTCTGTCAATGTAACACATCCAGGGAAGAGCAGACTGACCCAGCTCTGTCAATGTAACACACCCAGGGAAGAGCAGACTGACCCCATTCTGTCAATGTAACACATCCAGGGAAGAGCAGATTGACCTCACTCTGTCCATGTAACACACCCAGGGAAGAGCAGACTGTCACCACTCTGTCAATGTAACACCCCCAGGGAAGAGCAGACTGACACCACTCTGTCAATGTAACACACCCAGGGAAGAGCAGAATGACCCCACTCTGTCAATGTAACACACCCAGGGAAGAGCAGACTGACATCACTCTGTTAATTTAACACAACCAGGGATGAGCAGACGGACCCCACTCTGTCAACGTAACACACCCAGGGAAGTGCAGACTGACCCCAGTCTGTCAATGTCACACACCCAGGTAATACCAGACTGACCCCACTCTGTCAATGTAACACACCCAGGGAAGAGCAGACTGACAGCACTCTGTCAATGTCACGAAAAAAAGGGAAGAGCAGACTGACCCCACTCTGTCAATGTAACACACCCAGGGAAGAGCAAACTGACCCCACTCTGTCAATGTAACACACCCAGGGATGAGCAGACTGACAGCAATCTGTCAATGTAACATACACAGGGAAGAGCAGACTAACCCCACTCTGTTAATGTAACACACCCAGAGAAGTGCAGACTGACCCCACTCTGTCAATGTAACATACACAGGGAAGAGCAGACTAACCCCACTCTGTCAATGTAACTCACCCAGAGAAGTGCAGACTGACCCCACTCTGTCAATGTAACATACACAGGGAAGAGCAGACTGACCCCACTCTGTTAATGTAACATACTCAGGGAAGAGCAGACTGACCCCAAACTGTCAATGTAAGACACCCAGGGAAAAGCAGACTGACCCCACTCTTAGATTGTAACACACCCAGGGAAGAGCAGACTGACCCCACTCTGTCAATGTAACACAAAAGGGAAGAGCAGACTGACCCCACTCTGTCAATGTAACACACCCAGGTAAGAGCAGACTGACCCCACTCTGTCTGTGTAACACAGCCAGGGAAGTGCAGACTGACCGCACTCTGTCAATGTAACACACCCAGGGAATATCAGACTGACCCCACTCTGTCAATGTAACACACCCAGGGAAGTGCAGACTGACACCACTCTGTCAATGTAACACACCCAGGGAAGAGCAGACTGAGCCCACTCTGTCAATGTAACACACCCTGGGAAGAGCAGACTGAGCCCACTCTGACAATGTAACACACCCAGGGAAGAGCAGACTGACACCACTCTGCCAATGTAACACATCCAGGGAAGAGCAGACTGAACCCATTCTGTCAATGTAACGAAAAAAAGGGAAGAGCAGACTGACCCCACCCTGTCAAAGTAACCCACCCAGGGAAGAGCAGACTGACCCCACTCTGTCAATGTAACACACCCAGGGTAGAGCAGACTGACACCACTCTGACAATTTAACATACTCAGGGAAGTGCAGACTGACCCCAAAGTATGAATGTAAGACACCCAGGGAAAAGCAGACTGACCCCACACTGTCAATGTAACACACCCAGGTAAGAGCAGACTGACCCCACTCTGTCTGTGTAACACAGCCAGGGAAGTGCAGACTGACCGCACTCTGTCAATGTAACACACCCAGGGAATATCAGACTGACCCCACTCTGTCAATGTAACACACCCAGGGAAGTGCAGACTGACACCACTCTGTCAATGTAACACACCCAGGGAAGAGCAGACTGACACCACTCTGTCAATGTAACACACCCTGGGAAGAGCAGACTGACCCCACTCTGACAATGTAACACACCCAGGGAAGAGCAGACTGACACCACTCTGCCAATGTAACACATCCAGGGAAGAGCAGACTGAACCCATTCTGTCAATGTAACGAAAAAAAGGGAAGAGCAGACTGACCCCACCCTGTCAAAGTAACCCACCCAGGGAAGAGCAGACTGACCCCACTCTGTCAATGTAACACACCCAGGGTAGAGCAGACTGACACCACTCTGACAATTTAACATACTCAGGGAAGTGCAGACTGACCCCAAAGTATGAATGTAAGACACCCAGGGAAAAGCAGACTGACCCCACTCTGTCAATGTAACACACCCAGGGAAGAGCAGATTGACCCCACTCTGTGAATGTAACACACCCAGGGAAGAGCAGACTGACCCCACTCTGTCAATGTAACACACCCAGGGAAGAGCAGACTGACACCACTCTGTCAATGTACCACACCCAGGGAAGAGCAGACTGACCCGACTCTGTCAATGTAACACACCCAGGGAAGAGCAGACTGACCCCACTCTGTCAATGTAACACACCCAGGGAAGAGCAGACTGATCCAACTCTGTCTATGTAACACACCCAGGGAAGAGCAGGCTGACCCCACTCTGTCAATGTAACACACCCAGGTAAGAGCACACTGACCCCACTCTGTCAATGTAACACACCCAGGGAAGAGCAGACTGACCTCACTCTGTCAATGTAACACATCCAGGGAAGAGCAGACTGACCCAGCTCTGTCAATGTAACACACGCAGGGAAGAGCAGACTGACCCCACTCTGTCAATGTAACACATCCAGGGAAGAGCAGACTGACCCAGCTCTGTCAATGTAACACACCCAGGGAAGAGCAGACTGACCCCATTCTGTCAATGTAACACATCCAGGGAAGAGCAGATTGACCTCACTCTGTCCATGTAACACACCCAGGGAAGAGCAGACTGACACCACTCTGTCAATGTAACACACCCTGGGAAGAGCAGACTGACCCCACTCTGACAATGTAACACACCCAGGGAAGAGCAGACTGACACCACTCTGCCAATGTAACACATCCAGGGAAGAGCAGACTGAACCCATTCTGTCAATGTAACGAAAAAAAGGGAAGAGCAGACTGACCCCACCCTGTCAAAGTAACCCACCCAGGGAAGAGCAGACTGACCCCACTCTGTCAATGTAACACACCCAGGGTAGAGCAGACTGACACCACTCTGACAATTTAACATACTCAGGGAAGTGCAGACTGACCCCAAAGTATGAATGTAAGACACCCAGGGAAAAGCAGACTGACCCCACACTGTCAATGTAACACACCCAGGTAAGAGCAGACTGACCCCACTCTGTCTGTGTAACACAGCCAGGGAAGTGCAGACTGACCGCACTCTGTCAATGTAACACACCCAGGGAATATCAGACTGACCCCACTCTGTCAATGTAACACACCCAGGGAAGTGCAGACTGACACCACTCTGTCAATGTAACACACCCAGGGAAGAGCAGACTGACACCACTCTGTCAATGTAACACACCCTGGGAAGAGCAGACTGACCCCACTCTGACAATGTAACACACCCAGGGAAGAGCAGACTGACACCACTCTGCCAATGTAACACATCCAGGGAAGAGCAGACTGAACCCATTCTGTCAATGTAACGAAAAAAAGGGAAGAGCAGACTGACCCCACCCTGTCAAAGTAACCCACCCAGGGAAGAGCAGACTGACCCCACTCTGTCAATGTAACACACCCAGGGTAGAGCAGACTGACACCACTCTGACAATTTAACATACTCAGGGAAGTGCAGACTGACCCCAAAGTATGAATGTAAGACACCCAGGGAAAAGCAGACTGACCCCACTCTGTCAATGTAACACACCCAGGGAAGAGCAGATTGACCCCACTCTGTGAATGTAACACACCCAGGGAAGAGCAGACTGACCCCACTCTGTCAATGTAACACACCCAGGGAAGAGCAGACTGACACCACTCTGTCAATGTACCACACCCAGGGAAGAGCAGACTGACCCGACTCTGTCAATGTAACACACCCAGGGAAGAGCAGACTGACCCCACTCTGTCAATGTAACACACCCAGGGAAGAGCAGACTGATCCAACTCTGTCTATGTAACACACCCAGGGAAGAGCAGGCTGACCCCACTCTGTCAATGTAACACACCCAGGTAAGAGCACACTGACCCCACTCTGTCAATGTAACACACCCAGGGAAGAGCAGACTGACCTCACTCTGTCAATGTAACACATCCAGGGAAGAGCAGACTGACCCAGCTCTGTCAATGTAACACACGCAGGGAAGAGCAGACTGACCCCACTCTGTCAATGTAACACACACAGGGAAGAGCAGACTGACCACACTCTGTCAATGTAACACACCCAGGGAAGAGCAGAATGAACCCACTCTGTCAATGTAACACACCCAGGGAAGAGCAGACTGACTCCACTCTGTCAATGTAACACACCCAGGGAAGAGCATAATGACCTCACTCTGTCAATGTAACGCACCCAGGGAAGAGCAGACTGTCACCACTCTGTCAATGTAACACACCCAGGGAGGAGCAGACTCACCCCACTCTGTCAATGTAACACACCCAGGGAAGAGCAGACTGACCTCACTCTGTCAACGTAACACACCCAGGGAAGAGCAGAATGACCCCACTCTGTCAATGTAACACCCCCAGGGAAGAGCAGAGTGTCACCACTCTGTCAATGTAACACACCGAGGGAAGAGCAGACTGACCCCACTCTGTCAATGTAACACATCCACGGAAGAGCAGACTGACCCCACTCTGTCAATGTAACACACGCAGGGAAGAGCAGACTGACCCCACTCTGTCAATGTAACACACACAGGGAAGAGCAGACTGACCCACTCTGTCAATGTAACACAACCAGGGAAGAGCCGACTGACCCCACTCTCTCAATGTAACACACCCAGGGAAGAGCAGAATGACCTCACTCTGTCAATTTAACGCACCCAGGGAAGAGCAAAATGACCTCACTCTGTCAATTTAACGCACCCAGGGAAGAGCAGACTGTCACCACTCTGTCAATGTAACACACCCACGGAAGAGCAGACTCACCCCACTCTGTCAATGTAACATACCCAGGGTAGAGCAGACTGACCCCACTCTGTCAATGTAACACATCCAGGGAAGAGCAGACTGACCCAGCTCTGTCAATGTAACACACGCAGGGAAGAGCAGACTGACCCCACTCTGTCAATGTAACACACCCAGGGAAGAGCAGACTGACCCTCTCTGTCAATGTAACACACCCAGGGAAGAGCAGATTGACCCCACTCTGTCAATGTAACACACCCAGGGAAGAGCAGAATGACCTCACTCTGTCAATTTAACGCACCGAGGGAAGAGCAGACTGTCACCACTCTGTCAATGTATCACACCCAGGGAAGATCAGACTCTCCCCACTCTATCAATGTAACACACCCAGGGTAGAGCAGACTGACCCCACTCTGACAATTTAACATACTCAGGGAAGAGCAGACTGACATCACTCTGTTAATTTAACACGACCAGGGATGAGCAGACGGACCCCACACTGTCAACGGAACACACCCAGGGAAGTGCAGACTGACCCCACTCTGTCAATGTAACACACCCAGGTAAGACCAGACTGACAGCACTCTGTCAATGTTACGAAAAAAAGGGAACAGTAGACTGAACCCACTCTGTCAATGTAACACACACAGGGAAGAGCAGACTGACCCCACTCTGTTAAAGTAACACACCCAGGGAATACCAGACTGACCCGACTCTGTCAATGTTACACACCCAGAGAAGTGCAGACAGACCCCACTCTGTCAATGTAACATACACAGGGAAGAGCAGACTGACCCCACTCTGTCAATGTAACACACCCAGGGAAGAGCAGACTGTCACCACTCTGTCAATGTAACACACCCAGGGTAGAGCAGACTGTCACCACTCTGACAATTTAACATACTCAGGGAAGTGCAGACTGACCCCAAAGTATGAATGTAAGACACCCAGGGAAAAGCAGACTGACCCCACACTGTCAATGTAACAGAACCAGGGTAGAGCAGACTGACCTCACTCTGTCAATGTAACACACCCAGGGAAGAGCAGATTGACCGTACTCTGTGAATGTAACACACCCAGGGAAGAGCAGACTGACCCCACTCTGTCAATGTAACAAACCCAGGGAAGAGCAGACTGACCCCACTCTGTCAATGTAACACACCCAGGGAAGAGCAGAATGACCTCACTCTGTCAATGTAACGCACCCAGGGAAGAGCAGACTGTCACCACTCTGTCAATGTAACACACCCAGGGAAGAGCAGATTCACCCCACTCTGTCAATGTAACACACACAGGGAAGAGCAGACTGACCCCACTCTGTTAAAGTAACACACCCAGGGAATACCAGACTGACCCGACTCTGTCAATGTAACACACCCAGAGAAGTCCAGACAGACCCCACTCTGTCAATGTAACATACACAGGGAAGAGCAGACTGACCCCACTCTGTCAATGCAACATACTCAGGGAAGAGCAGACTGAGCCCAAACTGTCAATGTAAGACACCCAGGGAAAAGCAGACTGACCCCACTCTGTCAATGTAACACAACCAGTGTAGAGCAGACTGACCACACTCGGACAATGTAAAACACCCAGGGAAGTGCAGACTGAACCCACTCTGTCAATGTAACACACCCAGGGAAGAGCAGACTGACCCCACTCTGTCTGTGTAACACAGCCAGGGAAGTGCAGACTGACCGAAATCTGTCAATGTAACACACCCAGGGAAGAGCAGACTGACCCCACTCTGTCTGTGTAACACACCCAGGGAAGAGCAGACTGACCCCACTCTGTCAATGAAACACACCCAGGGAAGAGCAGACTGATCCAACTCTGTCTATGTAACACACCCAGGGATGAGCAGGCTGACCCCACTCTGTCAATGTAACACACACAGGTAAGAGCAGACTGACCCCACTCTGTCAATGTAACACACCCAGCGAAGAGCAGACTGACCTCACTCTGTCAATGTAACACACCCAGGGAAGAGCAGACTGACCCCATTCTGTCAATGTAACACATCCAGGGAAGGGCAGACTGACCCAGCTCTATCAATGTAACACACCCAGGGAAGAGCAGACTGACCCCATTCTGTCAATGTAACACATCCAGGGAAGAGCAGACAGAACCAGCTCTGTCAATGTAACACACGCAGGGAAGAGCAGACTGACCCCACTCTGTCAATGTAACACACCCAGGGAAGAGCAGACTGACCCCACTCTGTCAATGTAACACACACAGGGAAGAGCAGACTGACCCACTCTGTCAATGTAACACACCCAGGGAAGCGCAGACTGACACCACTCTGTCAATGTAACAGACCCAGAAAAGAGCGGAATGACCTCACTCTGTCAATGTAACACACCCAGGGAAGAGCAGACTGTCACCACTCTGTCAATGTAACACCCCCAGGGAAGAGCAGACTGACACCACTCTGTCAATGTAACACACCCAGGGAAGAGCAGACTGACCCCACTCTGTCAATGTAACACCCCCAGGGAAGAGCAGACTGACACCACTCTGTCAATGTAACACACCCAGGGAAGAGCAGACGGACCCCACTCTGTCAACATAACACACCCAGGGAAGTGCAGACTGACCCCAGTCTGTCAATGTCACACACCCAGGTAATACCAGACTGACCCCACTCTGTCAATGTAACACACCCAAGTAAGAGCAGACTGACCCCACTCTGTCAATGTCACGAAAAAAAGGGAAGAGCAGACTGACACCACTCTGTCAATGTAACACACCCAGGGAAGAGCAGACTGACCCCACTCTGTCAATGTAACACACCCAGGGAAGAGCAGACTGACCCCACTCTGTCAATGTAACTCACCCTGAGAAGACCAGACTGACCCCTCTGTCAATGTAACACACCCAGGGAAGAGCAGACTGACAGCACTCTGTCAATGTTACGAAAAAAAGGGAACAGTAGACTGAACCCACTCTGCCAGTGTAACACACACAGGGAAGAGCAGACTGACCCCACTCTGTTAATGTAACACACCCAGGGAATACCAGACTGACCCCACTCTGTCAATGTAACTCACCCAGAGAAGTGCAGACTGACCCCACTCTGTCAATGTAACATACACAGGGAAGAGCAGACTGACCCCACTCTGTTAATGTAACATACTCAGAGAAGTGCAGACTGACCCCAAACTGTCAATGTAAGACACCCAGGGAAAAGCAGACTGACCCCACTCTGTCGATGTAACACACCAGGGAAGAGCAGACTGACCCCACTCTGTCAATGTAACACACCCAGGGAAGAGCAGACTGACCCCACTCTGTCAATGTAACACACCCAGGTAAGAGCAGACTGACCCCACTCTGTCTGTGTAACACAGCCAGGGAAGTGCAGACTGACCCCACTCTGTCAATGTAACACACCCAGGGAAGAGCAGAGTGACCCCACTCTGTCTGTGTAACACACCCAGGGAAGAGCCTACTGACCCCACTCTGTCAATGTAACACAACCAGGGAAGAGCCGACTGACCCAGCTCTGTCAATGTAACACACGCAGGGAAGAGCAGACTGACCCCACTCTGTCAATGTAACACCCCCAGGGAAGAGCAGACTGACCCACTCTGTCAATGTAACACACCCAGGGAGGAGCAGACTGACCCCACTCTGTCAATGTAACACACCCAGGGAAGAGCAGACTGTCACCACTCTGTCAATGTAACACACCCAGGGAAGAGCAGACTCACCCCACTCTGTCAATGTAACACACGCAGGGTAGAGCAGACTGACACCACTCTGACAATTTAACATACTCAGGGAAGAGCAGACTGACATCACTCTGTTAATTTAACACAACCAGGGATGAGCAGACGGACCCCACACTGTCAACGTAACACACCCAGGGAAGTGCAGACTGACCCCAGTCTGTCAATGTAACACACCCAGTTAAGACCAGACTGCATGCACTCTGTCAATGTATAACACACCCAGGGAAGAGCAGACTGACAGCACTCTGTCAATGTTACGAAAAAAAGGGAACAGTAGACTGAACCCACTCTGTCAATGTAACACACTGAGGGAAGAGCAGACTCACCCCACTCTGTCAATGTAACACACCCAGGGAAGACCAGACTGACCCCACTCTGTCAATGTAACACACACAGGGAAGAGCAGACTGACCCCACTCTGTTAATGTAACACACCCAGGGAATACCAGACTGACCCCACTCTGTCAATGTAACACACCCAGAGAAGTGCAGACAGACCCCACTCTGTCAATGTAACATACACAGGGAAGAGCAGACTGACCCCACTCTGTCAATGTAACATACTCAGGGAAGAGCAGACTGAGCCCAAACTGTCAATGTAAGACACCCAGGGAAAAGCAGACTGACCCCACTCTGTCAATGTAACACAACCAGGGTAGAGCAGACTGACCACACTCGGACAATGTAACACACCCAGGGAAGTGCAGACTGACCCCACTCTCTCAATGTAACACACACAGGTAAGAGCAGACTGACCCCACTCTGTCAATGTAACACACCCAGGGAAGAGCAGACTGACCTCACTCTGTCAATGTAACACACCCAGGGAAGAGCAGACTGACCCCATTCTGTCAATGTAACACATCCAGGGAAGAGCAGACTGACCCAGCTCTGTCAATGTAACACACCCAGGGAAGAGTAGACTGACCCCATTCTGTCAATGTAACACATCCAGGGAAGAGCAGACTGACCCAGCTCTGTCAATGTAACACACGCAGGGAAGAGCAGACTGACCCCACTCTGTCAATGTAACACACCCAGGGAAGAGCAGACTGACCCCACTCTGTCAATGTAACACACACAGGGAAGAGCAGACTGACCCACTCTGTCAATGTAACACACCCAGGGAAGCGCAGACTGACCCCACTCTGTCAATGTAACAGACCCAGGAAAGAGCGGAATGACCTCACTCTGTCAATGTAACACACCCAGGGAAGAGCAGACTGTCACCACTCTGTCAATGTAACACCCCCAGGGAAGAGCAAACTGACACCACTCTGTCAATGTAACACACCCAGGGAAGAGCAGACTGACCCCACTCTGTCAATGTAACACACCCAGGGAAGAGCAGACTGACATCACTCTGTTAATTTAACACTACCAGGGAAGAGCAGACTGACCCCACTCTGTCAATGTAACAGACCCAGGAAAGAGCGGAATGACCTCACTCTGTCAATGTAACACACCCAGGGAAGAGCAGACTGTCACCACTCTGTCAATGTAACACCCCCAGGGAAGAGCAAACTGACACCACTCTGTCAATGTAACACACCCAGGGAAGAGCAGACTGACCCCATTCTGTCAATGTAACACATCCAGGGAAGAGCAGACTGACCCAGCTCTGTCAATGTAACACACCCAGGGAAGAGTAGACTGACCCCATTCTGTCAATGTAACACATCCAGGGAAGAGCAGACTGACCCAGCTCTGTCAATGTAACACACGCAGGGAAGAGCAGACTGACCCCACTCTGTCAATGTAACACACTCAGGGAAGAGCAGAGTGACCCCACTCTGTCAATGTAACACACCCAGGGAAGACCAGACTGACCCCACTCTGTCAATGTAACACCCCCAGGGAAGAGCAGACTGACACCACTCTGTCAATGTAACACACTCAGGGAAGAGCAGAGTGACCCCACTCTGTCAATGTAACACACCCAGGGAAGAGCAGACTGACCTCACTCTGTCAATGTAACACACCCTGGAAAGAGCAGACTGACCACACTCTGTCAATGAAACACACCCAGGGAAGAGCAGACTGACCCCACTCTCTCAATGTAACACACCCAGGGAAGAGCAGACTGACCCCACTCTGTCAATGTCACACACCCAGGGAAGAGCAGACTGACCCCACTCTGTCAATGTAACACACCCAGGGAAGAGCAGACTGACACCACTCTGTCAATGTAACACACCCAGGGAAGAGCAGACTGACCTCACTCTGTCAATGTAACACACCCAGGAAAGAGCAGACTGACCCCACTCTGTCAATGTAACACACCCAGGGAAGAGCAGACTGACCCCACTTGGTCAATGTAACACACCCAAGTAAGAGCAGACTGACCCCACTCTGTCAATGTAACACACCCAGGGAAGAGCAGACTGACCTCACTCTGTCAATGTAACACACCCAGGAAAGAGCAGACTGACCCCACTCTGTCAATGTAACACACCCAGGAAAGAGCAGACTGACCCGACTCTGTCAATGTAACACACCCAGTGAAGAACAGACTGACCCGACTCTGTCAATGTAACACACCCAGTGAAGAACAGACTGACCCCACTCTGTCAAAGTAACCCACCGACGAGGAGCAGACTGACCACACTCTGTCAATCTCACACGCGCAGGGAAGAGTAGACTGACCCCACTCTGTCAATGTGACACACCCAGGGAAGAGCAGACTGACGCCACTCTGTCAATGTAACACACCCAAAGAAGACCAGACTGACCCCACTCTGTCAAATAACAGACCCAGGGAATATCAGACTGACCCCACTCTGTCAATGTAACACACCCAGGGAAGTGCAGACTGACACCACTCTGTCAATGTAACACACCCAGGGAAGAGCAGACTGACCCCACTCTGTCAATGTAACACACCCAGGGAAGAGCAGACTGACCCCACTCTGTCAAAGTAACCCACCCACGAGGAGCAGAGTGACCCACTCTGTCAATCTCACACACGCAGGGAAGAGTAGACTGACCCCACTCTGTCAATGTAACACACCCAGGGAAGACCAGACTGACCACACTCTGTCAAATAACAGACCCAGGGAAGATCAGACTGACCCCACTCTGTCAATGTAACACACGCAGGGAAGAGTAGACTGACCCCAATCTGTCAATGTGACACACCCAGGGAAGAGCAGAATGACCCCACTCTGTCAATGTAACACACCCAGGGAAGACCAGACTGACCCCACTCTGTCAAATAACAGACGCAGGGAAGATCAGACTGACCCCACTTTGTCAATGTAACACACCCAGGGAAGTGCAGACTGACCCCACTCTGTCAATGAAACACACCCAGGGAAGAGCAGACTGACCCCACTCTGTCAATGTAACACACCCAGGGAAGAGCGGACTGACCCCACTCTGTCAATGTAACACACCCAGGGAAGAGCACTGACCCCACTCTGTCAATGTAACACATTCAGGGAAGAGCAGACTGACACCACTCTGTCAATGTAACGAAAAAAAGGGAAGAGCAGACTAACCCCTCGCTGTCAAAGTAACCCACCCAGGGAAGAGCAGACTGACCCAACTGTGTCAATGCAACACACCCAGGGAAGAGCAGACTGACCCCACTCGGTCAATGTAACATGCTCAGGGAAGAGCAGTCTGACCCCAAACTGTCAATGTAAGACACCCCGGGAAAAGCAGACTGACCCCACTCTGTCAATGTAACACACCCAGGGAAGAGCAGACTGACCCCACTCTGTCAACGTAACACACCCAAGGAAGAGCAGACTGATCCTTCTCTGTCAATGTAACACACCCAGTGGAGAGCAGACTGACCCCACTCTGTCAATGTAACACACCCAGTGGAGAGCAGACTGACCCCACTCTGTCAATGTAACACACCCAGGGAAGAGCAGACTGCACTCACTCTGTCAGTGTAACACACCCAGGGAAGAGCAGACTGACCCCACTCTGTCAATGTAACACATCCAGGGAAGAGCAGAATGACCCAACTCTGTCAATGTAACACACGCAGGGAAGAGCAGACTGACACCACTCTGTCAATGTAACACACCCAGGAAGAGCAGACTGACCCCACTCTGTCAATGTAACACACCCAGGGAAGAGCAGACTGACCCCACTCTGTCAATGTAACCCACCCAGGGAAGAGCAGACTGACCCCACTCTATCAATGTAACACACCCAGGGAAGAGCAGACTGTCACCACTCTGTCAATGTAACACACTCAGGGAAGAGCAGACTGACCCCACTCTGTCAATTTAACACACCCAGTGAAGTGCAGACTGACACCACTCTGTCAATGTAACACACCCAGGGAAGAGCAGACTGACCCCACTCTGTCGATGTAACACACACAGGGAAGAGCAGACTGACCCCACTCTGTCAATGTAACACACCCAGGGAAGAGCAGACTGACACCACTCTGTCAATGTAACACACCCACGAGGAGCAGACTGACCTGACTCTGTCAATGTAACACACCCAGGGAAGAGGAGTCTGACACCACTCTATCATGTAACACACCCACGAGGAGCAGACTGACCTCACTCTGTCAATGTAAAACACCCAGGGAAGAGCAGACTGACAGCACTCTGTCAATTTAACACACCCAGTGAAGTGCAGACTGACACCACTCTGTCAATGTAACACACCCAGGGAAGAGCAGACTGACCCCACTCTGTCGATGTAACACACACAGGGAAGAGCAGACTGACCCCACTCTGTCAATGTAACACACCCAGGGAAGAGCAGACTGACACCACTCTGTCAATGTAACACACCCACGAGGAGCAGACTGACCTGACTCTGTCAATGTAACACACCCAGGGAAGAGGAGTCTGACACCACTCTATCATGTAACACACCCACGAGGAGCAGACTGACCTCACTCTGTCAATGTAAAACACCCAGGGAAGAGCAGACTGACCCCACTCTGTTAATGTAACACACCCAGGGTATACTTGACTGACCCCACTCTGACAATGTAACACACCCATAGAAGTGCAGACTGACCCCACTCTGTCAAAGTAACACACCCAGGGCAGAGCAGACTGACCCCACTCTGTTAATGTAACACACCCAGGGTATACTTGACTGACCCCACTCTGACAATGTAACACACCCATAGAAGTGCAGACTGACCCCACTCTGTCAAAGTAACACACCCAGGGAAGAGCAGACTGACCCCACTCTGTCAATGTAACCAACCCAGGGAAGAGCAGACTGACCCCACTCTGTTAATGTAACACACCCAGGGAAGAGGAGACTCACCCCACTCTGTCAATGTAACACACCCAGGGTATACTTGACTGACCCCACTCTGACAATGTAACACACCCATAGAAGTGCAGACTGACCCCACTCTGTCAAAGTAACACACCCAGGGAAGAGCAGACTGACCCCACTCTGTCAATGTAACCAACCCAGGGAAGAGCAGACTGTCACCACTCTGTCAATGTAACACACCCAGGGAAGAGGAGACTCACCCCACTCTGTCAATGTAACACACCCAGGGCAGAGCAGACTGACCCCACTCTGTTAATGTAACACACCCAGGGTATACTTGACTGACCCCACTCTGACAATGTAACACACCCATAGAAGTGCAGACTGACCCCACTCTGTCAAAGTAACACACCCAGGGAAGAGCAGACTGACCCCACTCTGTCAATGTAACCAACCCAGGGAAGAGCAGACTGTCACCACTCTGTCAATGTAACACACCCAGGGAAGAGGAGACTCACCCCACTCTGTCAATGTAACACACCCAGGGAAGAGCAGACTGACCCCACTCTGTCAATGTAACACACCCATAGAAGTGCAGACTGACCCCACTCTGTCAATGTAACACACCCAGGGAAGAGCAGACTGACCCCACTCTGTCAATGTAACACACCCAGGGAAGAGCAGACTGACCCACTCTGTCAATGTAACACACCCAGGGAAGAGCAGACTGACCCCACTCTCTCAATGTAACACACCCAGGGAAGAGCAGAATGACCTCACTCTGTCAATGTAACGCACCCAGGGAAGAGCAACCTGTCACCACTCTGTCAATGTAACACACCAAGAGAAGAGCAGACTCACCCCACTCTGTCAATGTAACACACCCAGGGAAGAGCAGACTGACCTCACTCTGTCAATGTAACACACCCAGGGAAGAGCAGAATGACCCCACTCTGTCAATGTAACACCCCCAGGGAAGAGCAGACTGTCAACACTCTGTCAATGTAACACACCCAGGGAAGAGCAGACTCACCCCACTCTGTCAATGTAACACACCCAGGGAAGAGCAGACTGACCCCACTCTGTCAACGTAACACACCCAGGGAAGAGCAGAATGACCTCACTCTGTCAATGTAACGCACCCAGGGAAGAGCAGACTGTCACCACTCTGTCAATGTAACACACCCAGGGAAGAGCAGACTCACCCCACTCTGTCAATGTAACACACCCAGGGAAGAGCAGACTGACCTCACTCTGTCAATGTAACACACCCAGGGAAGAGCAGAATGACCCCACTCTGTCAATGTAACACCCCCAGGGAAGAGCAGACTGTCACCACACTGTCAATGTAACACACCCAGGGAAGAGCAGACTGACCCCACTCTGTCAATGTAACACATCCAGGGAAGAGCAGACTGACCCAGCTCTGTCAATGTAACACACGCAGGGAAGAGCAGACTGACCCCACTCTGTCAATGTAACACACACAGGGAAGAGCAGACTGATCCACTCTGTCAATGTAACACAACCAGGGAAGAGCAGACGGACCCCACTCTATCAATGTAACACACACAGGGAAGAGCAGAATGACCTCACTGTGTCAATTTAACGCACCCAGGGAAGAGCAGAATGACCTCACTCTGTCAATTTAACGGACCCAGGGAATAGCAGACTGTCACCACTCTGTCAATGTAACACACCCAGGGAAGAGCAGACTCACCCCACTCTGTCAATGTAACACACCCAGGGTAGAGCAGACTGACCCCACTCTGTCAATGTAACACATCCAGGGAAGAGCAGACTGACCCAGCTCTGTCAATGTAACACACGCAGGGAAGAGCAGACTGACCCCACTCTGTCAATGTAACACACCCAGGGAAGAGCAGACTGACCCACTCTGTCAATGTAACACACCCAGGGAAGAGCAGACTGACCCCACTCTGTCAATGTAACACACCCAGGGAAGAGCAGAATGACCTCACTCTGTCAATTTAACACAACCAGGGATGAGCAGACGGACCCCACACTGGCAACGTAACACACCCAGGGAAGTGCAGACTGACCCCAGTCTGTCAATGTAACACACCCAGGTAAGACCAGACTGACAGCACTCTGTCAATGTATAACACACCCAGGGAAGAGCAGACTGACAGCACTCTGTCAATGTTACGAAAAAAAGGGAACAGTAGACTGAACCCACTCTGTCAATGTAACACACACAGGGAAGAGCAGACTGACCCCACTATGTTAATGTAACACACCCAGGGAATACCAGACTGACTCCACTCTGTCAATGTAACACACCCGGAGAAGTGCAGACACACCCCACTCTGTCAATGTAACATACACAGGTAAGAGCAGACTGACCCCACTCTGTCAATGTAACATACTCAGGGAAGAGCAGACTGACCCCAAACTGTCAATGTAAGACACCCAGGGAAAAGCAGACTGACCCCACTCTGTCAATGTAACGAAAAAAAGGGAAGAGCAGACTGACCCCACTCTGTCAAAGTAACCCACCCAGGGAAGAGCAGACTGACCCAACTCTGTCAATGTAACACACCCAGGGAAGAGCAGACTGTCACCACTCTGTCAATGTAACACACCCATAGAAGAGCAGACTCACCCCACTCTGTCAATATAAGACACCCAGGGAAATGCAGACTGACCCCACTCTGTCAATGTAACAGAACCAGGGTAGAGCAGACTGACCTCACTCTGTCAATGTAACACACCCAGGGAAGAGCAGACTGACCCCACTCTGTCAATGTAACACACCCAGTGTAGAGCAGACTGACCCCACTCTGTCAAAGTAACCCACCCACGAGGAGCAGACTGACCCCACTCTATCAATCTCACACACGCAGGGAAGAGTAGACTGACCCCACTCTGTCAATGTAACACACCCACGGAAGAGCAGACTGACCCCACTCTGTCAATGTAACACACCCAGTGAAGAGCAGACTGACGCCACTCTGTCAAAGTAACCCACCCACGAGGAGCAGACTGACCCCACTCTGTCAATCTCACACACGCAGGGAAGAGTAGACTGACCCCACTCTGTCAATGTGACACACGCAGGGAAGAGCAGACTGACCCCACTCTGTCAATGTAACAAACCGAGGGAAGACCAGACTGACCCCACTCTGTCAAATAACAGACCCAGGGAAGATCAGACTGACCCCACTCTGTCAAATAACAGACCCAGGGAAGATCAGACTGACACCACTCTGCCAATGCAACACACGCAGGGAAGAGCAGACTAACCCCACTCTGTCAATGTAACACATCCAGGGTATACCAGACTGACCCCACTCTGTCAATGTAACGAAAAAAAGGGAAGAGCAGACTGACCCCACTCTGTCAAAGTTAACCACCCAGGGAAGAGCAGACTGACCCAACTCTGTCAAAGTAACACACCCAGGGAAGAGCAGCATGACCCCACTCTGGCAATGTAACATACTCAGGGAAGAGCAGACTGACCTCACGCTGTCAATGTAACAGAACCAGGGTAGAGCAGACTGACCACACTCTGTCAATGTAACACACCCAGGGAAGAGAAGACTGACCCCACTCTGTCAATGTAACACACCCAGTGTAGAGCAGACTGACCCCACTCTGTCAAAGTAACCCACCCACGAGGAGCAGACTGACTCCACTCTGTCAATCTCACACACGCAGGGAAGAGTAGACTGACCCAACTCTGTCAATGTAACACACCCAGGGAAGAGCAGACTGACCCCACTCTGTCAATGTAACACACCCAGGGAAGAGCAGACTGACCCCACTCTGTCAATGTAACACACCCAGGGAAGAGCAGACTGATCCCACACTGTCAATGTAAGACACCCAGGGAAGAGCAGACTGACACTACTCTGTCGATGTAATACACCCAGGGAAGAGCAGACTGACCCCACTCTGTCAATGTAACACACCCAGGTAAGAGCAGACTGACCCCACGCTGTCAATGTAACACACCCAGGGAAGAGCAGAATTACATCACTCTGTCAATGTAACACACCCAGGGAAGAGCAGACTGACCCCAATATGTCAATGTAACACATCCAGGGAAGAGCAGACTGACCCAACTCAGTCAATGTAACACACGCAGGGAAGAGCAGACTGACCCCACTCTGTCAATGTAACACACCCAGGGAAGAGCAGTCTGACCCCACTCTGTCAATGTAACCCACCCAGGGAAGAGCAGACTCACTCCACTCTGTCAATGTAACACACCCAGGGAAGAGCAGACTGACCCGACACTGTCAATGTAACACCCCCAGGGAAGAGCAGACTGACACCACTCTGTCAATGTAACACACCCAGGGAAGAGCAGACTGACCCCACTCTGTCAATGTAACACACCCAGGGAAGAGCAGACTGATCCAACTCTGTCTATGTAACACACCCAGGGAAGAGAAGGCTGACCCCACTCTGTCAACGTAACACACCCAGGTAAGAGCACACTGACCCCACTCTGTCAATGTAACACACCCAGGGAAGAGCAGACTGACCTCACTCTGTCAATGTAACACACCCAGGGAAGAGCAGACTGACCCCACTCTGTCAATGTAACACATCCACGGAAGAGCAGACTGACCCAGCTCTGTCAATGTAACACACGCAGGGAAGAGCAGACTGACCCCACTCTGTCAATGTAACACACACAGGGAAGAGCAGACTGACCACACTCTGTCAATGTAACACACCCAGGGAAGAGCAGACTGTCACCACTCTGTCAATGTAACACACCCAGAGAAGAGCAGACTCACCCCACTCTGTCAATGTAACACACCCAGGGAAGAGCAGATTGACCTCACTCTGTCAATCTAACATACCCAGGGAAGAGCAGAATGACCCCACTCTGTCAATGTAACACCCCCAGGGAAGAGCAGACTGTCAACACTCTGTCAATGTAACACACCCAGGGAAGAGCAGACTCACCCCACTCTGTCAATGTAACACACCCAGGGAAGAGCAGACTGACCCCACTCTGTCAATGTAACACACCCAGGGAAGAGCAGAATGACCTCACTCTGTCAATGTAACGCACCCAGGGAAGAGCAGACTGTCACCACTCTGTCAATGTAACACACCCAGGGAAGAGCAGACTGACCCCACTCTGTCAATGTAACACACCCAGGGAAGAGCAGACTGACCCCACTCTGTCAATGTAACACACCCAGGGAAGAGCAGACTGATGCCACACTGTCAATGTAAGACACCCAGGGTAGCGCAGTCTGACCCCACTCTGTCAATGTAACACACACAGGGAAGAGCAGAATTACCTCACTCTGTCAATGTAACACACCCAGGGAAGAGCAGACTGACCCCAATCTGTCAATGTAACACACACAGGGAAGAGCAGAATTACCTCACTCTGTCAATGTAACACACCCAGGGAAGAGCAGACTGACCCCAATCTGTCAATGTAACACATCCAGGGAAGAGCAGACTGACCCAACTCAGTCAATGTAACACACGCAGGGAAGAGCAGACTGACCCCACTCTGTCAATGTAACACACCCAGGGAAGAGCAGACTGACCCCACTCTGTCAATGTAACCCACCCACGAGGAGCAGACTGACCCCACTCTGTCAATCTCACACACGCAGGGAAGAGTAGACTGACCCCACTCTGTCAATGTAACACACCCAGGAAAGACCAGACTGACCCCACTCTGTCAAATAACAGACCCAGGGAAGATCAGACTGACCCCACTCTGTCAATGTAACACACCAAGGGAAGAGCAGACTGACCCCACTCGCTCAATGTAATACACCCAAGGAAGAGCAGACTGACCCCACTCTGTCAATGTAACACATCCAGGGAAGAGCAGACTGACCCCACTCTGTCAATGTAACGAAAAAAAGGGTAGAGCAGACTGACCCCACTCTGTCAAAGTGACCCACCCAGGGAAGAGCAGACTGACCCAACTCTGTCAATGTAACACACCCAGGGAAGAGCAGACTGAGCCCACTCTGTCAATGTAACATATTCAGGGAAGAGCAGACTGACCCCAAACTTTCAATGTAAGACACCAAGGGAAATGCAGACTGACCCCACTCTGTCAATGTAACAGAACCAGGGTAGAGCAGACTGACTTCACTCTGTCAATGTAACACACCCAGGGAAGAGCAGACTGACCCCACTCTGTCAATGTAACACACCCAGTGTAGAGCAGACTGACCCCACGCTGTCAAAGTAACCCACCCACGAGGAGCAGACTGACCCCACTCTATCAATCTCACACACGCAGGGAAGAGTAGACTGACACCACTCTATCAATGTAACACACCCAGGGAAGAGCAGACTGACCCCACTCTGTCAATGTAAAACACACAGTGAAGAGCAGACTGACCCCACTCTGTCAAAGTAACCCACCCACGAGGAGCAGACTGACCCCACTCTGTCAATCTCACACACGCAGGGAAGAGTAGACTGACCCCACTCTGTCAATGTGACACACCCAGGGAAGATCAGACTGACCCCACTCTGTCAATGTAACAAACCGAGTGAAGACCAGACTGACCCCACTCTGTCAAATAACAGACCCAGGGAAGAACAGACTGACCCCACTCTGTCAAATAACAGACCCAGGGAAGAGCAGACTAACCCCACTCTGTCAATGTAACACATCCAGGGTATACCAGACTGACCCCACTCTGTCAATGTAACGAAAAAAAGGGAAGAGCAGACTGACCCCACTCTGTGAAAGTTAACCACCCAGGGAAGAGCAGACTGACCCAACTCTGTCAATGGAACATACCCAGGGAAGAGCAGCATGACCCCACTCTGTCAATGTAACATACTCAGGGAAGAGCAGACTGACCTCACTCTGTCAATGTAACAGAACCAGGGTAGAGCAGACGGACCACACTCTGTCAATGTAACGCACCCAGGGAAGAGCAGACTGACCCCACTCTGTCAATGTAACACACCCAGTGTAGAGTAGACTGACCCCACACTGTCAAAGTAACCCACCCACGAGGAGCAGACTGACCCCACTCTGTCAATCTACCACACGCAGGGAAGAGTAGACTGACCCCACTCTGTCAATGTAACACACCCAGGGAAGAGCAGACTGACCCCACTCTGTCAATGTAACACACCCAGGGAAGAGCAGACTGACCCCACTCTGTCAATGTAACACACCCAGGGAAGAGCAGACTGATCCCACACTGTCAATGTAAGACACCCAGGGTAGAGCAGACTGACACCACTCTGTCGATGTAATACTCCCAGGGAAGAGCAGACTGACCCCACTCTGTCAATGTAACACACCCAGGTAAGAGCAGACTGACCCCACTCTGTCAATGTAACACACACAGGGAAGAGCAGAATTACCTCACTCTGTCAATGTAACACACCCAGGGAAGAGCAGACTGACCCCAATCTGTCAATGTAACACATCCAGGGAAGAGCAGACTGACCCAACTCAGTCAATGTAACACACGCAGGGAAGAGCAGACTGACCCCACTCTGTCAATGTAACACACCCAGGGAAGAGCAGACTGACCCCACTCTGTCAATGTAACCCACCCACGAGGAGCAGACTGACCCCACTCTGTCAATCTCACACACGCAGGGAAGAGTAGACTGACCCCACTCTGTCAATGTAACACACCCAGGAAAGACCAGACTGACCCCACTCTGTCAAATAACAGACCCAGGGAAGATCAGACTGACCCCACTCTGTCAATGTAACACACCAAGGGAAGAGCAGACTGACCCCACTATGTCAAAGTGACCCACCCAGGGAAGAGCAGACTGACCCAACTCTGTCAATGTAACACACCCAGGGAAGAGCAGACTGAGCCCACTCTGTCAATGTAACATATTCAGGGAAGAGCAGACTGACCCCAAACTTTCAATGTAAGACACCCAGGGAAATGCAGACTGACCCCACTCTGTCAATGTAACAGAACCAGGGTAGAGCAGACTGACCTCACTCTGTCAATGTAACACACCCAGGGAAGAGCAGACTGACCCCAATCTGTCAATGTAACACACCCAGTGTAGAGCAGACTGACCCCACGCTGTCAAAGTAACCCACCCACGAGGAGCAGACTGACCCCACTCTATCAATCTCACACACGCAGGGAAGAGTAGACTGACACCACTCTGTCAATGTAACACACCCAGGGAAGAGCAGACTGACCCCACTCTGTCAATGTAAAACACACAGTGAAGAGCAGACTGACCCCACTCTGTCAAAGTAACCCACCCACGAGGAGCAGACTGACCCCACTCTGTCAATCTCACACACGCAGGGAAGAGTAGACTGACCCCACTCTGTCAATGTGACACACCCAGGGAAGATCAGACTGACCCCACTCTGTCAATGTAACAAACCGAGAGAAGACCAGACTGACCCCACTCTGTCAAATAACAGACCCAGGGAAGATCAGACTGGCCCCACTCTGTCAAATAACAGACCCAGGGAAGAGCAGACTAACCCCACTCTGTCAATGTAACACATCCAGGTTATACCAGACTGACCCCAATCTGTCAATGTAACGAAAAAAAGGGAAGAGCAGACTGACCCCACTCTGTCAAAGTTAACCACCCAGGGAAGAGCAGACTGACCCAACTCTGTCAATGGAACATACCCAGGGAAGAGCAGCATGACCCCACTCTGTCAATGTAACATACTCAGGGAAGAGCAGACTGACATCACTCTGTCAATGTAACAGAACCAGGGTAGAGCAGACGGACCACACTCTGTCAATGTAACACACCCAGGGAAGTGCAGACTGACCCCACTCTGTCAATGTAACACACCCAGTGTAGAGCAGACTGACCCCACTCAGTCAAAGTAACCCACCCACGAGGAGCAGACTGACCCCACTCTGTCAATCTCACACACCCAGGGAAGAGTAGACTGACCCCACTCTGTCAATGTGACACACCCAGGGAAGAGCAGACTGACCCCACTCTGTCAATGTAACAAACCGAGGGAAGACCAGACTGACCCCACTCTGTCAATGTAAGACACACAGGGAAGAGCAGACTGAACCCACACTGTCAATGTAAGACACCCAGGGTAGAGCAGACTGACACCACTCTGTCGATGTAATACTCCCAGGGAAGAGCAGACTGACCCCACTCTGTCAATGTAACACACCCAGGTAAGAGCAGACTGACCCCACTGTGTCAATGTAACACACCCAGGGAAGAGCAGAATTACCTCACTCTGTCAATGTAACACACCCAGGGAAGAGCAGACTGACCCCAATCTGTCAATGTAACACATCCAGGGAAGAGCAGACTGACCCAACTCAGTCAATGTAACACTCGCAGGGAAGAGCAGACTGACCCCACTCTGTCAATGTAACCCATCCAGGGAAGAGCAGACTGACCCCACTCTGTCAATGTAACCCACCCAGGGAAGAGCAGACTGACCCCACTCTGTCAATGTAACACACCCAGGGAAGAGCAGACTGACCTCACTCTGTCAATGTAACACACCCAGGGAAGAGCAGACTGACCCACTCTGTCAATGTAACACAACCAGAGAAGAGCAGACTGACCCCACTCTGTCAACGTAACACACCCAGGGAAGAGCAGAATGACCTCACTCTGTCAATTTAACGCACCCAGGGAAGAGCAAAATGACCTCACTCTGTCAATTTAACGCACCCAGGGAAGAGCAGACTGTCACCACTCTGTCAATGTAACACACCCAGGGAAGAGCAGACTCACCCCACTCTGTCAATGTAACACACCCAGGTAGAGCACACTGACCCCACTCTGTCAATGTAACACATCCAGGGAAGAACAGACTGACCCAGCTCTGTCAATGTAACACACGCAGGGAAGAGCAGACTGACCCCACTCTGTCAATGTAACACACCCAGGGAAGAGCAGACTGACCCTCTCTGTCAATGTAACACACCCAGGGAAGAGCAGACTGACCCCACTCTGTCAATGTAACACACCCAGGGAAGAGCAGAATGACCTCACTCTGTCAATTTAACGCACCCAGGGAAGAGCAGACTGTCACCACTCTGTCAATGTATCACACCCAGGGAAGAGCAGACTCTCCCCACTCTATCAATGTAACACACCCAGGGTAGAGCATAATGACACCACTCTTACAACTTAACATACTCAGGGAAGAGCAGACTGACATCACTCTGTTAATTTAACACAACCAGGGATGAGCAGACGGACCCCACACTGGCAACGTAACACACCCAGGGAAGTGCAGACTGACCCCAGTCTGTCAATGTAACACACCCAGGTAAGACCAGACTGACAGCACTCTGTCAATGTATAACACACCCAGGGAAGAGCAGACTGACAGCACTCTGTCAATGTTACGAAAAAAAGGGAACAGTAGACTGAACCCACTCTGTCAATGTAACACACACAGGGATGAGCAGACTGACCCCACTCTGTTAATGTAACACACCCAGGGAATACCAGACTGACCCGACTCTGTCAATGTAACACACCCAGAGAAGTGCAGACAGACCCCACTCTGTCAATGTAACATACACAGGGAAGAGCAGACTGACCCCACTCTGTCAATGCAACATACTCAGGGAAGAGCAGACTGAGCCCAAACTGTCAATGTAAAACACGCAGGGAAAAGCAGACTGACCCCACTCTGTCAATGTAACACAACCAGGGTAGAGCAGACTGACCACACTCGGACAATGTAACACACCGAGGGAAGTGCAGACTGACCCCACTCTGTCAATGTAACACACCCAGGGAAGAGCAGACTGACCCCACTCTGTCTGTGTAACACACCCAGGGAAGTGCAGACTGACACCACTCTGTCAATGTAACACACCCTGGGAAGAGCAGACTGACCCCACTCTGACAATGTAACACACCCAGGGAAGAGCAGACTGACACCACTCTGCCAATGTAACACATCCAGGGAAGAGCAGACTGAACCCATTCTGTCAATGTAACGAAAAAAAGGGAAGAGCAGACTGACCCCACCCTGTCAAAGTAACCCACCCAGGGAAGAGCAGACTGACCCCACTCTGTCAATGTAACACACCCAGGGTAGAGCAGACTGACACCACTCTGACAATTTAACATACTCAGGGAAGTGCAGACTGACCCCAAAGTATGAATGTAAGACACCCAGGGAAAAGCAGACTGACCCCACACTGTCAATGTAACAGAACCAGGGTAGAGCAGAATGACCTCACTCTGTCAATGTAACACACCCAGGGAAGAGCAGATTGACCCCACTCTGTGAATGTAACACACCCAGGGAAGAGCAGACTGACCCCACTCTGTCAATGTAACACACCCAGGGAAGAGCAGACTGACACCACTCTGTCAATGTAACACACCCAGGGAAGAGCAGACTGACCCCACTCTGTCAATGTAACACACCCAGGGAAGAGCAGACTGACCCCACTCTGTCAATGTAACACACCCAGGGAAGAGCAGACTGATCCAACTCTGTCTATGTAACACACCCAGGGAAGAGCAGGCTGACCCCACTCTGTCAATGTAACACACCCAGGTAAGAGCACACTGACCCCACTCTGTCAATGTAACACACCCAGGGAAGAGCAGACTGACCTCACTCTGTCAATGTAACACACCCAGGGAAGAGCAGACTGACCCCACTCTGTCAATGTAACACATCCAGGGAAGAGCAGACTGACCCAGCTCTGTCAATGTAACACACCCAGGGAAGAGCAGACTGACCCCATTCTGTCAATGTAACACATCCAGGGAAGAGCAGATTGACCTCACTCTGTCAATGTAACACACCCAGGGAAGAGCAGACTGTCACCACTCTGTCAATGTAACACCCCCAGGGAAGAGCAGACTGACACCACTCTGTCAATGTAACACACCCAGGGAAGAGCAGAATGACCCCACTCTGTCAATGTAACACACCCAGGGAAGAGCAGACTGACATCACTCTGTTAATTTAACACAACCAGGGATGAGCAGACGGACCCCACTCTGTCAACGTAACACACCCAGGGAAGTGCAGACTGACCCCAGTCTGTCAATGTCACACACCCAGGTAATACCAGACTGACCCCACTCTGTCAATGTAACACACCCAGGGAAGAGCAGACTGACAGCACTCTGTCAATGTCACGAAAAAAAGGGAAGAGCAGACTGACCCCACTCTGTCAATGTAACACACCCAGGGAAGAGCAAACTGACCCCACTCTGTCAATGTAACACACCCAGGGATGAGCAGACTGACAGCAATCTGTCAATGTAACATACACAGGGAAGAGCAGACTGACCCCACTCTGTTAATGTAACACACCCAGGGAATACCAGACTGACCCCACTCTGTCAATGTAACACACCCAGAGAAGTGCAGACTGACCCCACTCTGTCAATGTAACATACACAGGGAAGAGCAGACTGACCCCACTCTGTTAATGTAACATACTCAGGGAAGAGCAGACTGACCCCAAACTGTCAATGTAAGACACCCAGGGAAAAGCAGACTGACCCCACTCTGTCGATGTAACACACCCAGGGAAGAGCAGACTGACCCCACTCTGTCAATGTAACACAAAAGGGAAGAGCAGACTGACCCCACTCTGTCAATGTAACACACCCAGGTAAGAGCAGACTGACCCCACTCTGTCTGTGTAACACAGCCAGGGAAGTGCAGACTGACCGCACTCTGTCAATGTAACACACCCAGGGAATATCAGACTGACCCCACTCTGTCAATGTAACACACCCAGGGAAGTGCAGACTGACACCACTCTGTCAATGTAACACACCCAGGGAAGAGCAGACTGACCCCACTCTGTCAATGTAACACACCCTGGGAAGAGCAGACTGACCCCACTCTGACAATGTAACACACCCAGGGAAGAGCAGACTGACACCACTCTGCCAATGTAACACATCCAGGGAAGAGCAGACTGAACCCATTCTGTCAATGTAACGAAAAAAAGGGAAGAGCAGACTGACCCCACCCTGTCAAAGTAACCCACCCAGGGAAGAGCAGACTGACCCCACTCTGTCAATGTAACACACCCAGGGTAGAGCAGAATGACCTCACTCTGTCAATGTAACACACCCAGGGAAGAGCAGATTGACCCCACTCTGTGAATGTAACACACCCAGGGAAGAGCAGACTGACCCCACTCTGTCAATGTAACACACCCAGGGAAGAGCAGACTGACACCACTCTGTCAATGTAACACACCCAGGGAAGAGCAGACTGACCCCACTCTGTCAATGTAACACACCCAGGGAAGAGCAGACTGACCCCACTCTGTCAATGTAACACACCCAGGGAAGAGCAGACTGATCCAACTCTGTCTATGTAACACACCCAGGGAAGAGCAGGCTGACCCCACTCTGTCAATGTAACACACCCAGGTAAGAGCACACTGACCCCACTCTGTCAATGTAACACACCCAGGGAAGAGCAGACTGACCTCACTCTGTCAATGTAACACACCCAGGGAAGAGCAGACTGACCCCACTCTGTCAATGTAACACATCCAGGGAAGAGCAGACTGACCCAGCTCTGTCAATGTAACACACCCAGGGAAGAGCAGACTGACCCCATTCTGTCAATGTAACACATCCAGGGAAGAGCAGATTGACCTCACTCTGTCAATGTAACACACCCAGGGAAGAGCAGACTGTCACCACTCTGTCAATGTAACACCCCCAGGGAAGAGCAGACTGACACCACTCTGTCAATGTAACACACCCAGGGAAGAGCAGAATGACCCCACTCTGTCAATGTAACACACCCAGGGAAGAGCAGACTGACATCACTCTGTTAATTTAACACAACCAGGGATGAGCAGACGGACCCCACTCTGTCAACGTAACACACCCAGGGAAGTGCAGACTGACCCCAGTCTGTCAATGTCACACACCCAGGTAATACCAGACTGACCCCACTCTGTCAATGTAACACACCCAGGGAAGAGCAGACTGACAGCACTCTGTCAATGTCACGAAAAAAAGGGAAGAGCAGACTGACCCCACTCTGTCAATGTAACACACCCAGGGAAGAGCAAACTGACCCCACTCTGTCAATGTAACACACCCAGGGATGAGCAGACTGACAGCAATCTGTCAATGTAACATACACAGGGAAGAGCAGACTGACCCCACTCTGTTAATGTAACACACCCAGGGAATACCAGACTGACCCCACTCTGTCAATGTAACACACCCAGAGAAGTGCAGACTGACCCCACTCTGTCAATGTAACATACACAGGGAAGAGCAGACTGACCCCACTCTGTTAATGTAACATACTCAGGGAAGAGCAGACTGACCCCAAACTGTCAATGTAAGACACCCAGGGAAAAGCAGACTGACCCCACTCTGTCGATGTAACACACCCAGGGAAGAGCAGACTGACCCCACTCTGTCAATGTAACACAAAAGGGAAGAGCAGACTGACCCCACTCTGTCAATGTAACACACCCAGGTAAGAGCAGACTGACCCCACTCTGTCTGTGTAACACAGCCAGGGAAGTGCAGACTGACCGCACTCTGTCAATGTAACACACCCAGGGAATATCAGACTGACCCCACTCTGTCAATGTAACACACCCAGGGAAGTGCAGACTGACACCACTCTGTCAATGTAACACACCCAGGGAAGAGCAGACTGACCCCACTCTGTCAATGTAACACACCCTGGGAAGAGCAGACTGACCCCACTCTGACAATGTAACACACCCAGGGAAGAGCAGACTGACACCACTCTGCCAATGTAACACATCCAGGGAAGAGCAGACTGAACCCATTCTGTCAATGTAACGAAAAAAAGGGAAGAGCAGACTGACCCCACCCTGTCAAAGTAACCCACCCAGGGAAGAGCAGACTGACCCCACTCTGTCAATGTAACACACCCAGGGTAGAGCAGACTGACACCACTCTGACAATTTAACATACTCAGGGAAGTGCAGACTGACCCCAAAGTATGAATGTAAGACACCCAGGGAAAAGCAGACTGACCCCACACTGTCAATGTAACATAACCAGGGTAGAGCAGACTGACCTCACTCTGTCAATGTAACACACCCAGGGAAGAGCAGATTGACCTCACTCTGTGAATGTAACACACCCAGGGAAGAGCAGACTGACCCCACTCTGTCAATGTAACACACCCAGGGAAGAGCAGACTGACACCACTCTGTCAATGTAACACACCCAGGGAAGAGCAGACTGACCCCACTCTGTCAATGTAACACACCCAGGGAAGAGCAGACTGACCCCACTCTGTCAATGTAACACACCCAGGGAAGAGCAGACTGATCCAACTCTGTCTATGTAACACACCCAGGGAAGAGCAGGCAGACCCCACTCTGTCAATGTAACACACCCAGGTAAGAGCACACTGACCCCACTCTGTCAATGTAACACACCCAGGGAAGAGCAGACTGACCTCACTCTGTCAATGTAACACATCCAGGGAAGAGCAGACTGACCCAGCTCTGTCAATGTAACACACGCAGGGAAGAGCAGACTGACCCCACTCTGTCAATGTAACACACACAGGGAAGAGCAGACTGACCACACTCTGTCAATGTAACACACCCAGGGAAGAGCAGAATGAACCCACTCTGTCAATGTAACACACCCAGGGAAGAGCAGACTGACTCCACTCTGTCAATGTAACACACCCAGGGAAGAGCATAATGACCTCACTCTGTCAATGTAACGCACCCAGGGAAGAGCAGACTGTCACCACTCTGTCAATGTAACACACCCAGGGAAGAGCAGACTCACCCCACTCTGTCAATGTAACACACCCAGGGAAGAGCAGACTGACCTCACTCTGTCAATGTAACACACCCAGGGAAGAGCAGAATGACCCCACTCTGTCAATGTAACACCCCCAGGGAAGAGCAGAGTGTCACCACTCTGTCAATGTAACACACCGAGGGAAGAGCAGACTGACCCCACTCTGTCAATGTAACACATCCACGGAAGAGCAGACTGACCCCACTCTGTCAATGTAACACACGCAGGGAAGAGCAGACTGACCCCACTCTGTCAATGTAACACACACAGGGAAGAGCAGACTGACCCACTCTGTCAATGTAACACAACCAGGGAAGAGCAGACTGACCCCACTCTCTCAATGTAACACACCCAGGGAAGAGCAGAATGACCTCACTCTGTCAATTTAACGCACCCAGGGATGAGCAGACGGACCCCACACTGTCAACGGAACACACCCAGGGAAGTGCAGACTGACCCCACTCTGTCAATGTAACACACCCAGGTAAGACCAGACTGACAGCACTCTGTCAATGTTACGAAAAAAAGGGAACAGTAGACTGAACTCACTCTGTCAATGTAACACACACAGGGAAGAGCAGACTGACCCCACTCTGTTAAAGTAACACACCCAGGGAATACCAGACTGACCCGACTCTGTCAATGTAACACACCCAGAGAAGTGCAGACAGACCCCACTCTGTCAATGTAACATACACAGGGAAGAGCAGACTGACCCCACTCTGTCAATGTAACCCACCCAGGGAAGAGCAGACTGTCACCACTCTGTCAATGTAACACACCCAGGGTAGAGCAGACTGTCACCACTCTGACAATTTAACATACTCAGGGAAGTGCAGACTGACCCCAAAGTATGAATGTAAGACACCCAGGGAAAAGCAGACTGACCCCACACTGTCAATGTAACAGAACCAGGGTAGAGCAGACTGACCTCACTCTGTCAATGTAACACACCCAGGGAAGAGCAGATTGACCGTACTCTGTGAATGTAACACACCCAGGGAAGAGCAGACTGACCCCACTCTGTCAATGTAACAAACCCAGGGAAGAGCAGACTGACCCCACTCTGTCAATGTAACACACCCAGGGAAGAGCAGAATGACCTCACTCTGTCAATGTAACGCACCCAGGGAAGAGCAGACTGACCCCACTCTGTCAATGTAACACATCCAGGGAAGAGCAGACTGACCCAGCTCTGTCAATGTAACACACCCAGGGAAGAGCAGACTGACCCCATTCTGTCAATGTAACACATCCAGGGAAGAGCAGATTGACCTCACTCTGTCAATGTAACACACCCAGGGAAGAGCAGACTGTCACCACTCTGTCAATGTAACACCCCCAGGGAAGAGCAGACTGACACCACTCTGTCAATGTAACACACCCAGGGAAGAGCAGAATGACCCCACTCTGTCAATGTAACACACCCAGGGAAGAGCAGACTGACATCACTCTGTTAATTTAACACAACCAGGGATGAGCAGACGGACCCCACTCTGTCAACGTAACACACCCAGGGAAGTGCAGACTGACCCCAGTCTGTCAATGTCACACACCCAGGTAATACCAGACTGACCCCACTCTGTCAATGTAACACACCCAGGGAAGAGCAGACTGACAGCACTCTGTCAATGTCACGAAAAAAAGGGAAGAGCAGACTGACCCCACTCTGTCAATGTAACACACCCAGGGAAGAGCAAACTGACCCCACTCTGTCAATGTAACACACCCAGGGATGAGCAGACTGACAGCAATCTGTCAATGTAACATACACAGGGAAGAGCAGACTGACCCCACTCTGTTAATGTAACACACCCAGGGAATACCAGACTGACCCCACTCTGTCAATGTAACACACCCAGAGAAGTGCAGACTGACCCCACTCTGTCAATGTAACATACACAGGGAAGAGCAGACTGACCCCACTCTGTTAATGTAACATACTCAGGGAAGAGCAGACTGACCCCAAACTGTCAATGTAAGACACCCAGGGAAAAGCAGACTGACCCCACTCTGTCGATGTAACACACCCAGGGAAGAGCAGACTGACCCCACTCTGTCAATGTAACACAAAAGGGAAGAGCAGACTGACCCCACTCTGTCAATGTAACACACCCAGGTAAGAGCAGACTGACCCCACTCTGTCTGTGTAACACAGCCAGGGAAGTGCAGACTGACCGCACTCTGTCAATGTAACACACCCAGGGAATATCAGACTGACCCCACTCTGTCAATGTAACACACCCAGGGAAGTGCAGACTGACACCACTCTGTCAATGTAACACACCCAGGGAAGAGCAGACTGACCCCACTCTGTCAATGTAACACACCCTGGGAAGAGCAGACTGACCCCACTCTGACAATGTAACACACCCAGGGAAGAGCAGACTGACACCACTCTGCCAATGTAACACATCCAGGGAAGAGCAGACTGAACCCATTCTGTCAATGTAACGAAAAAAAGGGAAGAGCAGACTGACCCCACCCTGTCAAAGTAACCCACCCAGGGAAGAGCAGACTGACCCCACTCTGTCAATGTAACACACCCAGGGTAGAGCAGACTGACACCACTCTGACAATTTAACATACTCAGGGAAGTGCAGACTGACCCCAAAGTATGAATGTAAGACACCCAGGGAAAAGCAGACTGACCCCACACTGTCAATGTAACATAACCAGGGTAGAGCAGACTGACCTCACTCTGTCAATGTAACACACCCAGGGAAGAGCAGATTGACCTCACTCTGTGAATGTAACACACCCAGGGAAGAGCAGACTGACCCCACTCTGTCAATGTAACACACCCAGGGAAGAGCAGACTGACACCACTCTGTCAATGTAACACACCCAGGGAAGAGCAGACTGACCCCACTCTGTCAATGTAACACACCCAGGGAAGAGCAGACTGACCCCACTCTGTCAATGTAACACACCCAGGGAAGAGCAGACTGATCCAACTCTGTCTATGTAACACACCCAGGGAAGAGCAGGCAGACCCCACTCTGTCAATGTAACACACCCAGGTAAGAGCACACTGACCCCACTCTGTCAATGTAACACACCCAGGGAAGAGCAGACTGACCTCACTCTGTCAATGTAACACATCCAGGGAAGAGCAGACTGACCCAGCTCTGTCAATGTAACACACGCAGGGAAGAGCAGACTGACCCCACTCTGTCAATGTAACACACACAGGGAAGAGCAGACTGACCACACTCTGTCAATGTAACACACCCAGGGAAGAGCAGAATGAACCCACTCTGTCAATGTAACACACCCAGGGAAGAGCAGACTGACTCCACTCTGTCAATGTAACACACCCAGGGAAGAGCATAATGACCTCACTCTGTCAATGTAACGCACCCAGGGAAGAGCAGACTGTCACCACTCTGTCAATGTAACACACCCAGGGAAGAGCAGACTCACCCCACTCTGTCAATGTAACACACCCAGGGAAGAGCAGACTGACCTCACTCTGTCAATGTAACACACCCAGGGAAGAGCAGAATGACCCCACTCTGTCAATGTAACACCCCCAGGGAAGAGCAGAGTGTCACCACTCTGTCAATGTAACACACCGAGGGAAGAGCAGACTGACCCCACTCTGTCAATGTAACACATCCACGGAAGAGCAGACTGACCCCACTCTGTCAATGTAACACACGCAGGGAAGAGCAGACTGACCCCACTCTGTCAATGTAACACACACAGGGAAGAGCAGACTGACCCACTCTGTCAATGTAACACAACCAGGGAAGAGCAGACTGACCCCACTCTCTCAATGTAACACACCCAGGGAAGAGCAGAATGACCTCACTCTGTCAATTTAACGCACCCAGGGATGAGCAGACGGACCCCACACTGTCAACGGAACACACCCAGGGAAGTGCAGACTGACCCCACTCTGTCAATGTAACACACCCAGGTAAGACCAGACTGACAGCACTCTGTCAATGTTACGAAAAAAAGGGAACAGTAGACTGAACTCACTCTGTCAATGTAACACACACAGGGAAGAGCAGACTGACCCCACTCTGTTAAAGTAACACACCCAGGGAATACCAGACTGACCCGACTCTGTCAATGTAACACACCCAGAGAAGTGCAGACAGACCCCACTCTGTCAATGTAACATACACAGGGAAGAGCAGACTGACCCCACTCTGTCAATGTAACCCACCCAGGGAAGAGCAGACTGTCACCACTCTGTCAATGTAACACACCCAGGGTAGAGCAGACTGTCACCACTCTGACAATTTAACATACTCAGGGAAGTGCAGACTGACCCCAAAGTATGAATGTAAGACACCCAGGGAAAAGCAGACTGACCCCACACTGTCAATGTAACAGAACCAGGGTAGAGCAGACTGACCTCACTCTGTCAATGTAACACACCCAGGGAAGAGCAGATTGACCGTACTCTGTGAATGTAACACACCCAGGGAAGAGCAGACTGACCCCACTCTGTCAATGTAACAAACCCAGGGAAGAGCAGACTGACCCCACTCTGTCAATGTAACACACCCAGGGAAGAGCAGAATGACCTCACTCTGTCAATGTAACGCACCCAGGGAAGAGCAGACTGACCCCACTCTGTCAATGTAACACATCCAGGGAAGAGCAGACTGACCCAGCTCTGTCAATGTAACACACCCAGGGAAGAGCAGACTGACCCCATTCTGTCAATGTAACACATCCAGGGAAGAGCAGATTGACCTCACTCTGTCAATGTAACACACCCAGGGAAGAGCAGACTGTCACCACTCTGTCAATGTAACACCCCCAGGGAAGAGCAGACTGACACCACTCTGTCAATGTAACACACCCAGGGAAGAGCAGAATGACCCCACTCTGTCAATGTAACACACCCAGGGAAGAGCAGACTGACATCACTCTGTTAATTTAACACAACCAGGGATGAGCAGACGGACCCCACTCTGTCAACGTAACACACCCAGGGAAGTGCAGACTGACCCCAGTCTGTCAATGTCACACACCCAGGTAATACCAGACTGACCCCACTCTGTCAATGTAACACACCCAGGGAAGAGCAGACTGACAGCACTCTGTCAATGTCACGAAAAAAAGGGAAGAGCAGACTGACCCCACTCTGTCAATGTAACACACCCAGGGAAGAGCAAACTGACCCCACTCTGTCAATGTAACACACCCAGGGATGAGCAGACTGACAGCAATCTGTCAATGTAACATACACAGGGAAGAGCAGACTGACCCCACTCTGTTAATGTAACACACCCAGGGAATACCAGACTGACCCCACTCTGTCAATGTAACACACCCAGAGAAGTGCAGACTGACCCCACTCTGTCAATGTAACATACACAGGGAAGAGCAGACTGACCCCACTCTGTTAATGTAACATACTCAGGGAAGAGCAGACTGACCCCAAACTGTCAATGTAAGACACCCAGGGAAAAGCAGACTGACCCCACTCTGTCGATGTAACACACCCAGGGAAGAGCAGACTGACCCCACTCTGTCAATGTAACACAAAAGGGAAGAGCAGACTGACCCCACTCTGTCAATGTAACACACCCAGGTAAGAGCAGACTGACCCCACTCTGTCTGTGTAACACAGCCAGGGAAGTGCAGACTGACCGCACTCTGTCAATGTAACACACCCAGGGAAGAGCAGACTGACCCCACTCTGTCAATGTAACACACCCAGGGAAGAGCAGACTGACCCTCTCTGTCAATGTAACACACCCAGGGAAGAGCAGATTGACCCCACTCTGTCAATGTAACACACCCAGGGAAGAGCAGAATGACCTCACTCTGTCAATTTAACGCACCGAGGGAAGAGCAGACTGTCACCACTCTGTCAATGTATCACACCCAGGGAAGATCAGACTCTCCCCACTCTATCAATGTAACACACCCAGGGTAGAGCAGACTGACCCCACTCTGACAATTTAACATACTCAGGGAAGAGCAGACTGACATCACTCTGTTAATTTAACACAACCAGGGATGAGCAGACGGACCCCACACTGTCAACGGAACACACCCAGGGAAGTGCAGACTGACCCCACTCTGTCAATGTAACACACCCAGGTAAGACCAGACTGACAGCACTCTGTCAATGTTACGAAAAAAAGGGAACAGTAGACTGAACTCACTCTGTCAATGTAACACACACAGGGAAGAGCAGACTGACCCCACTCTGTTAAAGTAACACACCCAGGGAATACCAGACTGACCCGACTCTGTCAATGTAACACACCCAGAGAAGTGCAGACAGACCCCACTCTGTCAATGTAACATACACAGGGAAGAGCAGACTGACCCCACTCTGTCAATGTAACCCACCCAGGGAAGAGCAGACTGTCACCACTCTGTCAATGTAACACACCCAGGGTAGAGCAGACTGTCACCACTCTGACAATTTAACATACTCAGGGAAGTGCAGACTGACCCCAAAGTATGAATGTAAGACACCCAGGGAAAAGCAGACTGACCCCACACTGTCAATGTAACAGAACCAGGGTAGAGCAGACTGACCTCACTCTGTCAATGTAACACACCCAGGGAAGAGCAGATTGACCGTACTCTGTGAATGTAACACACCCAGGGAAGAGCAGACTGACCCCACTCTGTCAATGTAACAAACCCAGGGAAGAGCAGACTGACCCCACTCTGTCAATGTAACACACCCAGGGAAGAGCAGAATGACCTCACTCTGTCAATGTAACGCACCCAGGGAAGAGCAGACTGACCCCACTCTGTCAATGTAACACATCCAGGGAAGAGCAGACTGACCCAGCTCTGTCAATGTAACACACCCAGGGAAGAGCAGACTGACCCCATTCTGTCAATGTAACACATCCAGGGAAGAGCAGATTGACCTCACTCTGTCAATGTAACACACCCAGGGAAGAGCAGACTGTCACCACTCTGTCAATGTAACACCCCCAGGGAAGAGCAGACTGACACCACTCTGTCAATGTAACACACCCAGGGAAGAGCAGAATGACCCCACTCTGTCAATGTAACACACCCAGGGAAGAGCAGACTGACATCACTCTGTTAATTTAACACAACCAGGGATGAGCAGACGGACCCCACTCTGTCAACGTAACACACCCAGGGAAGTGCAGACTGACCCCAGTCTGTCAATGTCACACACCCAGGTAATACCAGACTGACCCCACTCTGTCAATGTAACACACCCAGGGAAGAGCAGACTGACAGCACTCTGTCAATGTCACGAAAAAAAGGGAAGAGCAGACTGACCCCACTCTGTCAATGTAACACACCCAGGGAAGAGCAAACTGACCCCACTCTGTCAATGTAACACACCCAGGGATGAGCAGACTGACAGCAATCTGTCAATGTAACATACACAGGGAAGAGCAGACTGACCCCACTCTGTTAATGTAACACACCCAGGGAATACCAGACTGACCCCACTCTGTCAATGTAACACACCCAGAGAAGTGCAGACTGACCCCACTCTGTCAATGTAACATACACAGGGAAGAGCAGACTGACCCCACTCTGTTAATGTAACATACTCAGGGAAGAGCAGACTGACCCCAAACTGTCAATGTAAGACACCCAGGGAAAAGCAGACTGACCCCACTCTGTCGATGTAACACACCCAGGGAAGAGCAGACTGACCCCACTCTGTCAATGTAACACAAAAGGGAAGAGCAGACTGACCCCACTCTGTCAATGTAACACACCCAGGTAAGAGCAGACTGACCCCACTCTGTCTGTGTAACACAGCCAGGGAAGTGCAGACTGACCGCACTCTGTCAATGTAACACACCCAGGGAATATCAGACTGACCCCACTCTGTCAATGTAACACACCCAGGGAAGTGCAGACTGACACCACTCTGTCAATGTAACACACCCAGGGAAGAGCAGACTGACCCCACTCTGTCAATGTAACACACCCTGGGAAGAGCAGACTGACCCCACTCTGACAATGTAACACACCCAGGGAAGAGCAGACTGACACCACTCTGCCAATGTAACACATCCAGGGAAGAGCAGACTGAACCCATTCTGTCAATGTAACGAAAAAAAGGGAAGAGCAGACTGACCCCACCCTGTCAAAGTAACCCACCCAGGGAAGAGCAGACTGACCCCACTCTGTCAATGTAACACACCCAGGGTAGAGCAGACTGACACCACTCTGACAATTTAACATACTCAGGGAAGTGCAGACTGACCCCAAAGTATGAATGTAAGACACCCAGGGAAAAGCAGACTGACCCCACACTGTCAATGTAACATAACCAGGGTAGAGCAGACTGACCTCACTCTGTCAATGTAACACACCCAGGGAAGAGCAGATTGACCTCACTCTGTGAATGTAACACACCCAGGGAAGAGCAGACTGACCCCACTCTGTCAATGTAACACACCCAGGGAAGAGCAGACTGACACCACTCTGTCAATGTAACACACCCAGGGAAGAGCAGACTGACCCCACTCTGTCAATGTAACACACCCAGGGAAGAGCAGACTGACCCCACTCTGTCAATGTAACACACCCAGGGAAGAGCAGACTGATCCAACTCTGTCTATGTAACACACCCAGGGAAGAGCAGGCAGACCCCACTCTGTCAATGTAACACACCCAGGTAAGAGCACACTGACCCCACTCTGTCAATGTAACACACCCAGGGAAGAGCAGACTGACCTCACTCTGTCAATGTAACACATCCAGGGAAGAGCAGACTGACCCAGCTCTGTCAATGTAACACACGCAGGGAAGAGCAGACTGACCCCACTCTGTCAATGTAACACACACAGGGAAGAGCAGACTGACCACACTCTGTCAATGTAACACACCCAGGGAAGAGCAGAATGAACCCACTCTGTCAATGTAACACACCCAGGGAAGAGCAGACTGACTCCACTCTGTCAATGTAACACACCCAGGGAAGAGCATAATGACCTCACTCTGTCAATGTAACGCACCCAGGGAAGAGCAGACTGTCACCACTCTGTCAATGTAACACACCCAGGGAAGAGCAGACTCACCCCACTCTGTCAATGTAACACACCCAGGGAAGAGCAGACTGACCTCACTCTGTCAATGTAACACACCCAGGGAAGAGCAGAATGACCCCACTCTGTCAATGTAACACCCCCAGGGAAGAGCAGAGTGTCACCACTCTGTCAATGTAACACACCGAGGGAAGAGCAGACTGACCCCACTCTGTCAATGTAACACATCCACGGAAGAGCAGACTGACCCCACTCTGTCAATGTAACACACGCAGGGAAGAGCAGACTGACCCCACTCTGTCAATGTAACACACACAGGGAAGAGCAGACTGACCCACTCTGTCAATGTAACACAACCAGGGAAGAGCAGACTGACCCCACTCTCTCAATGTAACACACCCAGGGAAGAGCAGAATGACCTCACTCTGTCAATTTAACGCACCCAGGGAAGAGCAAAATGACCTCACTCTGTCAATTTAACGCACCCAGGGAAGAGCAGACTGTCACCACTCTGTCAATGTAACACACCCACGGAAGAGCAGACTCACCCCACTCTGTCAATGTAACATACCCAGGGTAGAGCAGACTGACCCCACTCTGTCAATGTAACACATCCAGGGAAGAGCAGACTGACCCAGCTCTGTCAATGTAACACACGCAGGGAAGAGCAGACTGACCCCACTCTGTCAATGTAACACACCCAGGGAAGAGCAGACTGACCCTCTCTGTCAATGTAACACACCCAGGGAAGAGCAGATTGACCCCACTCTGTCAATGTAACACACCCAGGGAAGAGCAGAATGACCTCACTCTGTCAATTTAACGCACCGAGGGAAGAGCAGACTGTCACCACTCTGTCAATGTATCACACCCAGGGAAGATCAGACTCTCCCCACTCTATCAATGTAACACACCCAGGGTAGAGCAGACTGACCCCACTCTGACAATTTAACATACTCAGGGAAGAGCAGACTGACATCACTCTGTTAATTTAACACAACCAGGGATGAGCAGACGGACCCCACACTGTCAACGGAACACACCCAGGGAAGTGCAGACTGACCCCACTCTGTCAATGTAACACACCCAGGTAAGACCAGACTGACAGCACTCTGTCAATGTTACGAAAAAAAGGGAACAGTAGACTGAACTCACTCTGTCAATGTAACACACACAGGGAAGAGCAGACTGACCCCACTCTGTTAAAGTAACACACCCAGGGAATACCAGACTGACCCGACTCTGTCAATGTAACACACCCAGAGAAGTGCAGACAGACCCCACTCTGTCAATGTAACATACACAGGGAAGAGCAGACTGACCCCACTCTGTCAATGTAACCCACCCAGGGAAGAGCAGACTGTCACCACTCTGTCAATGTAACACACCCAGGGTAGAGCAGACTGTCACCACTCTGACAATTTAACATACTCAGGGAAGTGCAGACTGACCCCAAAGTATGAATGTAAGACACCCAGGGAAAAGCAGACTGACCCCACACTGTCAATGTAACAGAACCAGGGTAGAGCAGACTGACCTCACTCTGTCAATGTAACACACCCAGGGAAGAGCAGATTGACCGTACTCTGTGAATGTAACACACCCAGGGAAGAGCAGACTGACCCCACTCTGTCAATGTAACAAACCCAGGGAAGAGCAGACTGACCCCACTCTGTCAATGTAACACACCCAGGGAAGAGCAGAATGACCTCACTCTGTCAATGTAACGCACCCAGGGAAGAGCAGACTGTCACCACTCTGTCAATGTAACACACCCAGGGAAGAGCAGATTCACCCCACTCTGTCAATGTAACACACACAGGGAAGAGCAGACTGACCCCACTCTGTTAAAGTAACACACCCAGGGAATACCAGACTGACCCGACTCTGTCAATGTAACACACCCAGAGAAGTCCAGACTGACCCCACTCTGTCAATGCAACATACTCAGGGAAGAGCAGACTGAGCCCAAACTGTCAATGTAAGACACCCAGGGAAAAGCAGACTGACCCCACTCTGTCAATGTAACACAACCAGTGTAGAGCAGACTGACCACACTCGGACAATGTAAAACACCCAGGGAAGTGCACACTGAACCCACTCTGTCAATGTAACACACCCAGGGAAGAGCAGACTGACCCCACTCTGTCTGTGTAACACAGCCAGGGAAGTGCAGACTGACCGAAATCTGTCAATGTAACACACCCAGGGAAGAGCAGACGGACCCCACTCTGTCTGTGTAACACACCCAGGGAAGAGCAGACTGATCCAACTCTGTCTATGTAACACACCCAGGGATGAGCAGGCTGACCCCACTCTGTCAATGTAACACACACAGGTAAGAGCAGACTGACCCCACTCTGTCAATGTAACACACCCAGGGAAGAGCAGACTGACCTCACTCTGTCAATGTAACACACCCAGGGAAGAGCAGACTGACCCCATTCTGTCAATGTAACACATCCAGGGAAGGGCAGACTGACCCAGCTCTATCAATGTAACACACCCAGGGAAGAGCAGACTGACCCCATTCTGTCAATGTAACACATCCAGGGAAGAGCAGACTGAACCAGCTCTGTCAATGTAACACACGCAGGGAAGAGCAGACTGACCCCACTCTGTCAATGTAACACACCCAGGGAAGAGCAGACTGACCCCACTCTGTCAATGTAACACACACAGGGAAGAGCAGACTGACCCACTCTGTCAATGTAACACACCCAGGGAAGCGCAGACTGACACCACTCTGTCAATGTAACAGACCCAGAAAAGAGCGGAATGACCTCACTCTGTCAATGTAACACACCCAGGGAAGAGCAGACTGTCACCACTCTGTCAATGTAACACCCCCAGGGAAGAGCAGACTGACACCACTCTGTCAATGTAACACACCCAGGGAAGAGCAGACTGACCCCACTCTGTCAATGTAACACCCCCAGGGAAGAGCAGACTGACACCACTCTGTCAATGTAACACACCCAGGGAAGAGCAGACGGACCCCACTCTGTCAACATAACACACCCAGGGAAGTGCAGACTGACCCCAGTCTGTCAATGTCACACACCCAGGTAATACCAGACTGACCCCACTCTGTCAATGTAACACACCCAAGTAAGAGCAGACTGACCCCACTCTGTCAATGTCACGAAAAAAAGGGAAGAGCAGACTGACACCACTCTGTCAATGTAACACACCCAGGGAAGAGCAGACTGACCCCACTCTGTCAATGTAACACACCCAGGGAAGAGCAGACTGACCCCACTCTGTCAATGTAACTCACCCTGAGAAGACCAGACTGACCCCTCAGTCAATGTAACACACCCAGGGAAGAGCAGACTGACAGCGCTCTGTCAATGTTACGAAAAAAAGGGAACAGTAGACTGAACCCACTCTGCCAGTGTAACACACACAGGGAAGAGCAGACTGACCCCACTCTGTTAATGTAACACACCCAGGGAATACCAGACTGACCCCACTCTGTCAATGTAACTCACCCAGAGAAGTGCAGACTGACCCCACTCTGTCAATGTAACATACACAGGGAAGAGCAGACTGACCCCACTCTGTTAATGTAACATACTCAGAGAAGTGCAGACTGACCCCAAACTGTCAATGTAAGACACCCAGGGAAAAGCAGACTGACCCCACTCTGTCGATGTAACACACCAGGGAAGAGCAGACTGACCCCACTCTGTCAATGTAACACACCCAGGGAAGAGCAGACTGACCCCACTCTGTCAATGTAACACACCCAGGTAAGAGCAGACTGACCCCACTCTGTCTGTGTAACACAGCCAGGGAAGTGCAGACTGACCCCACTCTGTCAATGTAACACACCCAGGGAAGAGCAGAGTGACCCCACTCTGTCTGTGTAACACACCCAGGGAAGAGCCTACTGACCCCACTCTGTCAATGTAACACAACCAGGGAAGAGCCGACTGACCCAGCTCTGTCAATGTAACACACGCAGGGAAGAGCAGACTGACCCCACTCTGTCAATGTAACACCCCCAGGGAAGAGCAGACTGACCCACTCTGTCAATGTAACACACCCAGGGAGGAGCAGACTGACCCCACTCTGTCAATGTAACACACCCAGGGAAGAGCAGACTGTCACCACTCTGTCAATGTAACACACCCAGGGAAGAGCAGACTCACCCCACTCTGTCAATGTAACACACCCAGGGTAGAGCAGACTGACACCACTCTGACAATTTAACATACTCAGGGAAGAGCAGACTGACATCACTCTGTTAATTTAACACAACCAGGGATGAGCAGACGGACCCCACACTGTCAACGTAACACACCCAGGGAAGTGCAGACTGACCCCAGTCTGTCAATGTAACACACCCAGTTAAGACCAGACTGCATGCACTCTGTCAATGTATAACACACCCAGGGAAGAGCAGACTGACAGCACTCTGTCAATGTTACGAAAAAAAGGGAACAGTAGACTGAACCCACTCTGTCAATGTAACACACTGAGGGAAGAGCAGACTCACCCCACTCTGTCAATGTAACACACCCAGGGAAGACCAGACTGACCCCACTCTGTCAATGTAACACACACAGGGAAGAGCAGACTGACCCCACTCTGTTAATGTAACACACCCAGGGAATACCAGACTGACCCCACTCTGTCAATGTAACACACCCAGAGAAGTGCAGACAGACCCCACTCTGTCAATGTAACATACACAGGGAAGAGCAGACTGACCCCACTCTGTCAATGTAACATACTCAGGGAAGAGCAGACTGAGCCCAAACTGTCAATGTAAGACACCCAGGGAAAAGCAGACTGACCCCACTCTGTCAATGTAACACAACCAGGGTAGAGCAGACTGACCACACTCGGACAATGTAACACACCCAGGGAAGTGCAGACTGACCCCACTCTGTCAATGTAACACACACAGGTAAGAGCAGACTGACCCCACTCTGTCAATGTAACACACCCAGGGAAGAGCAGACTGACCTCACTCTGTCAATGTAACACACCCAGGGAAGAGCAGACTGACCCCATTCTGTCAATGTAACACATCCAGGGAAGAGCAGACTGACCCAGCTCTGTCAATGTAACACACCCAGGGAAGAGTAGACTGACCCCATTCTGTCAATGTAACACATCCAGGGAAGAGCAGACTGACCCAGCTCTGTCAATGTAACACACGCAGGGAAGAGCAGACTGACCCCACTCTGTCAATGTAACACACCCAGGGAAGAGCAGACTGACCCCACTCTGTCAATGTAACACACACAGGGAAGAGCAGACTGACCCACTCTGTCAATGTAACACACCCAGGGAAGCGCAGACTGAACCCAAGCTGTCAATGTAACAGACCCAGGAAAGAGCGGAATGACCTCACTCTGTCAATGTAACACACCCAGGGAAGAGCAGACTGTCACCACTCTGTCAATGTAACACCCCCAGGGAAGAGCAAACTGACACCACTCTGTCAATGTAACACACCCAGGGAAGAGCAGACTGACCCCACTCTGTCAATGTAACACACCCAGGGAAGAGCAGACTGACATCACTCTGTTAATTTAACACTACCAGGGATGAGCAGACGGACCCCACTCTGTCAATGTAAGACACCCAGGGAAAAGCAGACTGACCCCACTCTGTCAATGTAACACAACCAGGGTAGAGCAGACTGACCACACTCGGACAATGTAACACACCCAGGGAAGTGCAGACTGACCCCACTCTGTCAATGTAACACACACAGGTAAGAGCAGACTGACCCCACTCTGTCAATGTAACACACCCAGGGAAGAGCAGACTGACCTCACTCTGTCAATGTAACACACCCAGGGAAGAGCAGACTGACCCCATTCTGTCAATGTAACACATCCAGGGAAGAGCAGACTGACCCAGCTCTGTCAATGTAACACACCCAGGGAAGAGTAGACTGACCCCATTCTGTCAATGTAACACACCCAGGAAAGAGCAGACTGACCCCACTCTGTCAATGTAACACACCCAGGGAAGAGCAGACTGACCCCACTTGGTCAATGTAACACACCCAAGTAAGAGCAGACTGACCCCACTCTGTCAATGTAACACACCCAGGGAAGAGCAGACTGACCTCACTCTGTCAATGTAACACACCCAGGAAAGAGCAGACTGACCCCACTCTGTCAATGTAACACACCCAGGAAAGAGCAGACTGACCCGACTCTGTCAATGTAACACACCCAGTGAAGAACAGACTGACCCGACTCTGTCAATGTAACACACCCAGTGAAGAACAGACTGACCCCACTCTGTCAAAGTAACCCACCGACGAGGAGCAGACTGACCACACTCTGTCAATCTCACACGCGCAGGGAAGAGTAGACTGACCCCACTCTGTCAATGTGACACACCCAGGGAAGAGCAGACTGACGCCACTCTGTCAATGTAACACACCCAGGGAAGACCAGACTGACCCCACTCTGTCAAATAACAGACCAAGGGAATATCAGACTGACCCCACTCTGTCAATGTAACACACCCAGGGAAGTGCAGACTGACACCACTCTGTCAATGTAACACACCCAGGGAAGAGCAGACTGACCCCACTCTGTCAATGTAACACACCCAGGGAAGAGCAGACTGACCCCACTCTGTCAATGTAACACACCCAGGGAAGAGCAGACTGACACCACTCTGCCAATGTAACACATCCAGGGAAGAGCAGACTGACCCCATTCTGTCAATGTAACGAAAAAAAGGGAAGAGCAGACTGACCCCACTCTGTCAAAGTAACCCACCCAGGGAAGAGCAGACTGACCCCACTCTGTCAATGTAACACACCCAGGGTAGAGCAGACTGACACCACTCTGACAATTTAACATACTCAGGGAAGTGCAGACTGACCCCAAAGTATGAATGTAAGACACCCAGGGAAAAGCAGACTGACCCCACACTGTCAATGTAACAGAACCAGGGTAGAGCAGACTGACCTCACTCTGTCAATGTAACACACCCAGGGAAGAGCAGATTGACCCCACTCTGTGAATGTAACACACCCAGGGAAGAGCAGACTGACCCCACTCTGTCAATGTAACACACCCAGGGAAGAGCAGACTGACACAACTCTGTCAATGTAACACACCCAGGGAAGAGCAGACTGACCCGACTCTGTCAATGTAACACACCCAGGGAATACCAGACTGACCCCACTCTGTCAATGTAACACACCCAGAGAAGTGCAGACAGACCCCACTCTGTCAATGTAACATACACAGGGAAGAGCAGACTGACCCCACTCTGTCAATGTAACATACTCAGGGAAGAGCAGACTGAGCCCAAACTGTCAATGTAAGACACCCAGGGAAAAGCAGACTGACCCCACTCTGTCAATGTAACACAACCAGGGTAGAGCAGACTGACCACACTCGGACAATGTAACACACCCAGGGAAGTGCAGACTGACCCCACTCTGTCAATGTAACACACACAGGTAAGAGCAGACTGACCCCACTCTGTCAATGTAACACACCCAGGGAAGAGCAGACTGACCTCACTCTGTCAATGTAACACACCCAGGGAAGAGCAGACTGACCCCATTCTGTCAATGTAACACATCCAGGGAAGAGCAGACTGACCCAGCTCTGTCAATGTAACACACCCAGGGAAGAGTAGACTGACCCCATTCTGTCAATGTAACACATCCAGGGAAGAGCAGACTGACCCAGCTCTGTCAATGTAACACACGCAGGGAAGAGCAGACTGACCCCACTCTGTCAATGTAACACACCCAGGGAAGAGCAGACTGACCCCACTCTGTCAATGTAACACACACAGGGAAGAGCAGACTGACCCACTCTGTCAATGTAACACACCCAGGGAAGCGCAGACTGAACCCAAGCTGTCAATGTAACAGACCCAGGAAAGAGCGGAATGACCTCACTCTGTCAATGTAACACACCCAGGGAAGAGCAGACTGTCACCACTCTGTCAATGTAACACCCCCAGGGAAGAGCAAACTGACACCACTCTGTCAATGTAACACACCCAGGGAAGAGCAGACTGACCCCACTCTGTCAATGTAACACACCCAGGGAAGAGCAGACTGACATCACTCTGTTAATTTAACACTACCAGGGATGAGCAGACGGACCCCACTCTGTCAATGTAAGACACCCAGGGAAAAGCAGACTGACCCCACTCTGTCAATGTAACACAACCAGGGTAGAGCAGACTGACCACACTCGGACAATGTAACACACCCAGGGAAGTGCAGACTGACCCCACTCTGTCAATGTAACACACACAGGTAAGAGCAGACTGACCCCACTCTGTCAATGTAACACACCCAGGGAAGAGCAGACTGACCTCACTCTGTCAATGTAACACACCCAGGGAAGAGCAGACTGACCCCATTCTGTCAATGTAACACATCCAGGGAAGAGCAGACTGACCCAGCTCTGTCAATGTAACACACCCAGGGAAGAGTAGACTGACCCCATTCTGTCAATGTAACACACCCAGGAAAGAGCAGACTGACCCCACTCTGTCAATGTAACACACCCAGGGAAGAGCAGACTGACCCCACTTGGTCAATGTAACACACCCAAGTAAGAGCAGACTGACCCCACTCTGTCAATGTAACACACCCAGGGAAGAGCAGACTGACCTCACTCTGTCAATGTAACACACCCAGGAAAGAGCAGACTGACCCCACTCTGTCAATGTAACACACCCAGGAAAGAGCAGACTGACCCGACTCTGTCAATGTAACACACCCAGTGAAGAACAGACTGACCCGACTCTGTCAATGTAACACACCCAGTGAAGAACAGACTGACCCCACTCTGTCAAAGTAACCCACCGACGAGGAGCAGACTGACCACACTCTGTCAATCTCACACGCGCAGGGAAGAGTAGACTGACCCCACTCTGTCAATGTGACACACCCAGGGAAGAGCAGACTGACGCCACTCTGTCAATGTAACACACCCAGGGAAGACCAGACTGACCCCACTCTGTCAAATAACAGACCAAGGGAATATCAGACTGACCCCACTCTGTCAATGTAACACACCCAGGGAAGTGCAGACTGACACCACTCTGTCAATGTAACACACCCAGGGAAGAGCAGACTGACCCCACTCTGTCAATGTAACACACCCAGGGAAGAGCAGACTGACCCCACTCTGTCAATGTAACACACCCAGGGAAGAGCAGACTGACACCACTCTGCCAATGTAACACATCCAGGGAAGAGCAGACTGACCCCATTCTGTCAATGTAACGAAAAAAAGGGAAGAGCAGACTGACCCCACTCTGTCAAAGTAACCCACCCAGGGAAGAGCAGACTGACCCCACTCTGTCAATGTAACACACCCAGGGTAGAGCAGACTGACACCACTCTGACAATTTAACATACTCAGGGAAGTGCAGACTGACCCCAAAGTATGAATGTAAGACACCCAGGGAAAAGCAGACTGACCCCACACTGTCAATGTAACAGAACCAGGGTAGAGCAGACTGACCTCACTCTGTCAATGTAACACACCCAGGGAAGAGCAGATTGACCCCACTCTGTGAATGTAACACACCCAGGGAAGAGCAGACTGACCCCACTCTGTCAATGTAACACACCCAGGGAAGAGCAGACTGACACAACTCTGTCAATGTAACACACCCAGGGAAGAGCAGACTGACCCGACTCTGTCAATGTAACACACCCAGGGAAGAGCAGACTGACCCCACTCTGTCAATGTAACACACCCAGGGAAGAGCAGACTGATCCAACTCTGTCTATGTAACACACCCAGGGAAGAGCAGGCTGACCCCACTCTGTCAATGTAACACACCCAGGTAAGAGCACACTGACCCCACTCTGTCAATGTAACACACCCAGGGAAGAGCAGACTGACCTCACTCTGTCAATGTAACACACCCAGGGAAGAGCAGACTGACCCCACTCTGTCAATGTAACACATCCAGGGAAGAGCAGACTGACCCAGCTCTGTCAATGTAACACACGCAGGGAAGAGCAGACTGACCCCACTCTGTCAATGTAACACACGCAGGGAAGAGCAGACTGACCACACTCTGTCAATGTAACACACCCAGGGAAGAGCAGACTGACCCACTCTGTCAATGTAACACAGCCAGGGAAGAGCAGACTGACCCCACTCTGTCAATGTAACACACCCAGGGAAGAGCAGAATGACCTCACTCTGTCAATGTAACGCACCCAGGGAAGAGCAGACTGTCACCACTCTGTCAATGTAACACACCCAGAGAAGAGCAGACTCACCCCACTCTGTCAATGTAACACACCCAGGGAAGAGCAGACTGACCTCACTCTGTCAATGTAACACACCCAGGGAAGAGCAGAATGACCCCACTCTGTCAATGTAACACCCCCAGGGAAGAGCAGACTGTCAAAACTCTGTCAATGTAACACACCCAGGGAAGAGCAGACTCACCCCACTCTGTCAATGTAACACACCCAGGGAAGAGCAGACTGACCCCACTCTGTCAATGTAACACACCCAGGGAAGAGCAGAATGACCTCACTCTGTCAATGTAACGCACCCAGGGAAGAGCAGACTGTCACCACTCTGTCAATGTAACACACCCAGGGAAGAGCAGACTCATCCCACTCTGTCAATGTAACACACCCAGGGAAGAGCAGACTGACCTCACTCTGTCAATGTAACACACCCAGGGAAGAGCAGAATGACCCCACTCTGTCAATGTAACACCCCCAGTGAAGAGCAGACTGTCACCACTCTGTCAATGTAACACACCGAGGGAAGAGCAGACTGACCCCACTCTGTCATTGTAACAGATCCAGGGAAGAGCAGACTGACCCAGCTCTGTCAATGTAACACACGCAGGGAAGAGCAGACTGACCCCACTCTGTCAATGTAAAACACACAGGGAAGAGCAGACTGACCCACTCTGTCAATGTAACACACGCAGGGAAGAGCAGACTGACCCCACTCTGTCAATGTAACACACCCAGGGCAGAGCAGAATGACCTCACTCTGTCAATTTAACGCACCCAGGGAAGAGCAAAATGACCTCACTCTGTCAATTTAACGCACCCAGGGAAGAGCAGACTGTCACCACTCTGTCAATGTAACACACCCAGGGAAGAGCAGACTGACCCCACTCTGTCAATGTAACACACCCAGGGTAGAGCAGACTGACCCCACTCTGTCAATGTAACACATCCAGGGAAGAGCAGACTGACCCAGCTCTGTCAATGTAACACACGCAGGGAAGAGCAGACTGACCCCACTCTGTCAATGTAACACACCCAGGGAAGAGCAGACTGACCCACTCTGTCAAAGTAACACACCCAGGGAAGAGCAGACTGACCCCACTCTGTCAATGTAACACACCCAGGGAAGAGCAGAATGACCTCACTCTGTCAATGTATCACACCCAGGGAAGAGCAGACTCACCCCACTCTATCAATGTAACACACCCAGGGTAGAGCAAACTGACACCACTCTGACAATTTAACATACTCAGGGAAGAGCAGACTGACATCACTCTGTTAATTTAACACAACCAGGGATGAGCAGACGGACCCCACACTGTCAACGTAACACACCCAGGGAAGTGCAGACTGACCCCAGTCTGTCAATGTAACACACCCAGGTAAGACCAGACTGACAGCAATCTGTCAATGTATAACACACCCAGGGAAGAGCAGACTGACAGCACTCTGTCAATGTTACGAAAAAAAGGGAACAGTAGACTGAACCCACTCTGTCAATGTAACACACACAGGGAAGAGCAGACTGACCCCACTCTGTTAATGTAACACAGCCAGGGAATACCAGACTGACCCCACTCTGTCAATGTAACACACCCAGAGAAGTGCAGACAGACCCCACTCTGTCAATGTAACATACACAGGGAAGAGCAGACTGACCCCACTCTGTCAATGTAACATACTCAGGGAAGAGCAGACTGACCCCACTCTGTCAATGTAACACAACCAGGGTAGAGCAGACTGACCACACTCGGACAATGTAACACACCCAGGGAAGTGCAGACTGACCCCACTCTGTCAATGTAACACACACAGGTAAGAGCAGACTGACCCCACTCTGTCAATGTAACACACCCAGGGAAGAGCAGACTGACCTCACTCTGTCAATGTAACACACCCAGGGAAGAGCAGACTGACCCCATTCTGTCAATGTAACACATCCAGGGAAGAGCAGACTGACCCAGCTCTGTCAATGTAACACACCCAGGGAAGAGTAGACTGACCCCATTCTGTCAATGTAACACATCCAGGGAAGAGCAGACTGACCCAGCTCTGTCAATGTAACACACGCAGGGAAGAGCAGACTGACCCCACTCTGTCAATGTAACACACCCAGGGAAGAGCAGACTGACCCCACTCTGTCAATGTAACACACACAGGGAAGAGCAGACTGACCCACTCTGTCAATGTAACACACCCAGGGAAGCGCAGACTGACCCCACTCAGTCAATGTAACAGACCCAGGAAAGAGCGGAATGACCTCACTCTGTCAATGTAACACACCCAGGGAAGAGCAGACTGTCACCACTCTGTCAATGTAACACCCCCAGGGAAGAGCAAACTGACACCACTCTGTCAATGTAACACACCCAGGGAAGAGCAGACTGACCCCACTCTGTCAATGTAACACACCCAGGGAAGAGCAGACTGACATCACTCTGTTAATTTAACACTACCAGGGATGAGCAGACGGACCCCACTCTGTCAATGTAAGACACCCAGGGAAAAGCAGACTGACCCCACTCTGTCAATGTAACACATCCAGGGTAGAGCAGACTGACCACACTCGGACAATGTAACACACCCAGGGAAGTGCAGACTGACCCCACTCTGTCAATGTAACACACACAGGTAAGAGCAGACTGACCCCACTCTGTCAATGTAACACACCCAGGGAAGAGCAGACTGACCTCACTCTGTCAATGTAACACACCCAGGGAAGAGCAGACTGACCCCATTCTGTCAATGTAACACATCCAGGGAAGAGCAGACTGACCCAGCTCTGTCAATGTAACACACCCAGGGAAGAGTAGACTGACCCCATTCTGTCAATGTAACACATCCAGGGAAGAGCAGACTGACCCAGCTCTGTCAATGTAACACACGCAGGGAAGAGCAGACTGACCCCACTCTGTCAATGTAACACACCCAGGGAAGAGCAGACTGACCCCACTCTGTCAATGTAACACACACAGGGAAGAGCAGACTGACCCACTCTGTCAATGTAACACACCCAGGGAAGCGCAGACTGACCCCACTCTGTCAATGTAACAGACCCAGGAAAGAGCGGAATGACCTCATTCTGTCAATGTAACACACCCAGGGAAGAGCAGACTGTCACCACTCTGTCAATGTAACACCCCCAGGGAAGAGCAAACTGACACCACTCTGTCAATGTAACACACCCAGGGAAGAGCAGACTGACACCACTCTGTCAATGTAACACACCCAGGGAAGAGCAGACAGACATCACTCTGTTAATTTAACACAACCAGGGATGAGCAGACGGACCCCACTCTGTCAACGTAACACACCCAGGGAAGTGCAGACTGACCCCAGTCTGTCAATGTCACACACCCAGGTAATACCAGACTGACCCCACTCTGTCAATGTAACATACCCAGGGAAGAGCAGACTGACAGCACTCTGTCAATGTCACGGAAAAAAGGGAAGAGCAGACTGACCCCACTCTGTCAATGTAACACAACCAGGGAAGAGCAGACTGACCCCACTCTGTCAATGTAACACACCGACGAGGAGCAGACTGACCACACTCTGTCAATCTCACACACGCAGGGAAGAGTAGACTGACCCCACTCTGTCAATGTGACACACCCAGGGAAGAGCAGACTGACCCCACTCTGTCAATGTAACACACCCAGGGAAGACCAGACTGACCCCACTCTGTCAAATAACAGACCCAGGGAATATCAGACTGACCCCACTCTGTCAATGTAACACACCCAGGGAAGTGCAGACTGACACCACTCTGTCAATGTAACACACCCAGGGAAGAGCAGACTGACCCCACTCTGTCAATGTAACACACCCAGGGAAGAGCAGACTGACCCCACTCTGTCAATGTAACACACCCAGGGAAGAGCAGACTGACACCACTCTGCCAATGTAACACATCCAGGGAAGAGCAGACTGACCCCATTCTGTCAATGTAACGAAAAAAAGGGAAGAGCAGACTGACCCCACTCTGTCAAGGTAACCCACCCAGGGAAGAGCAGACTGACCCCACTCTGTCAATGTAACACACCCAGGGTAGAGCAGACTGACACCACTCTGACAATTTAACATACTCAGGGAAGTGCAGACTGACCCCAAAGTATGAATGTAAGACACCCAGGGAAAAGCAGACTGACCCCACACTGTCAATGTAACAGAACCAGGGTAGAGCAGACTGACCTCACTCTGTCAATGTAACACACCCAGGGAAGAGCAGATTGACCCCACTCTGTGAATGTAACACACCCAGGGAAGAGCAGACTGACCCCACTCTGTCAATGTAACACACCCAGGGAAGAGCAGACTGACACCACTCTGTCAATGTAACACACCCAGGGAAGAGCAGACTGACCCCACTCTGTCAATGTAACACACCCAGGGAAGAGCAGAATGACCTCACTCTGTCAATGTAACGCACCCAGGGAAGAGCAGACTGTCACCACTCTGTCAATGTAACACACCCAGAGAAGAGCAGACTCACCCCACTCTGTCAATGTATCACAGCCAGGTAAGAGCAGACTGACCTCACTCGTTCAATGTAACACACCCAGGGAAGAGCAGAATGACCCCACTCCGTCAATGTAACACCCCCAGGGAAGAGCAGACTGTCAACACTCTGTCAATGTAACACACCCAGGGAAGAGCAGACTCACCCCACTCTGTCAATTTAACACACCCAGGGAAGAGCAGACTGACCCCACTCTGTCAATGTAACACACCCAGGGAAGAGCAGAATGACCTCACTCTGTCAATGTAACGCAGCCAGGGAAGAGCAGACTGTCACCACTCTGTCAATGTAACACACCCAGGGAAGAGCAGACTCACCCCACTCTGTCAATGTAACACACCCAGGGAAGAGCAGACTGACCTCACTCTGTCAATGTAACACACCCAGGGAAGAGCAGAATGACCCCACTCTGTCAATGTAACACCCCCAGGGAAGAGCAGACTGTCACCACTCTGTCAATGTAACACACCCAGGGAAGAGCAGACTGACCCCACTCTGTCAATGTCACACATCCAGGGAAGAGCAGACTGACCCCAGTCTGTCAATGTAACACACCCAGGTAAGACCAGACTGACAGCACTCTGTCAATGTATCACACCCAGGGAAGAGCAGACTCACCCCACTCTATCAATGTAACACACCCAGGGTAGAGCATACTGACACCACTCTGACAATTTAACATACTCAGGGAAGAGCAGACTGACATCACTCTGTTAATTTAACACAACCAGGGATGAGCAGACGGACCCCACACTGTCAACGTAACACACCCAGGGAAGTGCAGACTGACCCCAGTCTGTCAATGTAACACACCCAGGTAAGACCAGACTGACAGCACTCTGTCAATGTATAACACACCCAGGGAAGAGCAGACTGACAGCACTCTGTCAATGTTACGAAAAAAAGGGAACAGTAGACTGAACCCACTCTGTCAATGTAACACACACAGGGAAGAGCAGACTGACCCCACTCTGTTAATGTAACACACCCAGGGAATACCAGACTGACCCCACTCTGTCAATGTAACACACCCAGAGAAGTGCAGACAGACCCCACTCTGTCAATGTAACATACACAGGGAAGAGCAGACTGACACCACTCTGCCAATGTAACACATCCAGGGAAGAGCAGACTGACCCCATTCTGTCAATGTAACGAAAAAAAGGGAAGAGCAGACTGACCCCACTCTGTCAAGGTAACCCACCCAGGGAAGAGCAGACTGACCCCACTCTGTCAATGTAACACACCCAGGGTAGAGCAGACTGACACCACTCTGACAATTTAACATACTCAGGGAAGAGCAGACTGACCCCAAAGTATGAATGTAAGACACCCAGGGAAAAGCAGACTGACCCCACACTGTCAATGTAACAGAACCAGGGTAGAGCAGACTGACCTCACTCTGTCAATGTAACACACCCAGGGAAGAGCAGATTGACCCCACTCTGTGAATGTAACACACCCAGGGTAGAGCAGACTGACCTCACTCTGTCAATGTAACACACCCAGGGAAGAGCAGATTGACCCCACTCTGTGAATGTAACACACCCAGGGAAGAGCAGACTGACCCCACTCTGTCAATGTAACACACCCAGGGAAGAGCAGACTGACACCACTCTGTCAATGTAACACACCCAGGGAAGAGCAGACTGACCCCACTCTGTCAATGTAACACACCCAGGGAAGAGCAGAATGACCTCACTCTGTCAATGTAACGCACCCAGGGAAGAGCAGACTGTCACCACTCTGTCAATGTAACACACCCAGAGAAGAGCAGACTCACCCCACTCTGTCAATGTATCACACCCAGGTAAGAGCAGACTGACCTCACTCGTTCAATGTAACACACCCAGGGAAGAGCAGAATGAACCCACTCCGTCAATGTAACACCCCCAGGGAAGAGCAGACTGTCAACACTCTGTCAATGTAACACACCCAGGGAAGAGCAGACTCACCCCACTCTGTCAATGTAACACACCCAGGGAAGAGCAGACTGACCCCACTCTGTCAATGTAACACACCCAGGGAAGAGCAGAATGACCTCACTCTGTCAATGTAACGCAGCCAGGGAAGAGCAGACTGTCACCACTCTGTCAATGTAACACACCCAGAGAAGAGCAGACTCACCCCACTCTGTCAATGTAACACACCCAGGGAAGAGCAGACTGACCTCACTCTGTCAATGTAACACACCCAGGGAAGAGCAGAATGACCCCACTCTGTCAATGTAACACCCCCAGGGAAGAGCAGACTGTCACCACTCTGTCAATGTAACACACCCAGGGAAGAGCAGACTGACCCCACTCTGTCAATGTAACACATCCAGGGAAGAGCAGACTGACCCCAGTCTGTCAATGTAACACACCCAGGTAAGACCAGACTGACAGCACTCTGTCAATGTATCACACCCAGGGAAGAGCAGACTCACCCCACTCTATCAATGTAACACACCCAGGGTAGAGCATACTGACACCACTCTGACAATTTAACATACTCAGGGAAGAGCAGACTGACATCACTCTGTTAATTTAACACAACCAGGGATGAGCAGACGGACCCCACACTGTCAACGTAACACACCCAGGGAAGTGCAGACTGACCCCAGTCTGTCAATGTAACACACCCAGGTAAGACCAGACTGACAGCACTCTGTCAATGTATAACACACCCAGGGAAGAGCAGACTGACAGCACTCTGTCAATGTTACGAAAAAAAGGGAACAGTAGACTGAACCCACTCTGTCAATGTAACACACACAGGGAAGAGCAGACTGACCCCACTCTGTTAATGTAACACACCCAGGGAATACCAGACTCACCCCACTCTGTCAATGTAACACACCCAGAGAAGTGCAGACAGACCCCACTCTGTCAATGTAACATACACAGGGAAGAGCAGACTGACCCCACTCTGTCAATGTAACATACTCAGGGAAGAGCAGACTGAGCCCAAACTGTCAATGTAAGACACCCAGGGAAAAGCAGACTGACCCCACTCTGTCAATGTAACACGACCAGGGTAGAGCAGACTGACCACACTCGGACAATGTAACACACCTAGGGAAGTGCAGACTGACCCCACTCTGTCAATGTAACACACCCAGGGAAGAGCAGACTGACCCCACTCTGTCTGTGTAACACAGCCAGGGAAGTGCAGACTGACCGAACTCTGTCAATGTAACACACCCAGGGAAGAGCAGACTGACCCTACTCTGTCTGTGTAACACACCCAGGGAAGAGCGGACTGACCCCACTCTGTCAATGTAACACACCCAGGGAAGAGCAGACTTATCCAACTCTGTCCATGTAACACACCCAGGGAAGAGCAGACTGACCCCACTCTGTCAATGTAACACACACAGGTAAGAGCAGACTGACCCCACTCTGTCAATGTAACACACCCAGGGAAGAGCAGACTGACCTCACTCTGTCAATGTAACACACCCAGGGAAGAGCAGACTGACCCCATTCTGTCAATGTAACACATCCAGGGAAGAGCAGACTGACCCAGCTCTGTCAATGTAACACACCCAGGGAAGAGCAGACTGACCCCATTCTGTCAATGTAACACATCCAGGGACGAGCAGACTGACCCAGCTCTGTCAATGTAACACACGCAGGGAAGAGCAGACTGACCCCACTCTGTCAATGTAACACACCCAGGGAAGAGCAGACTGACCCCACTCTGTCAATGTAACACACACAGGGAAGAGCAGACTGACCCACTCTGTCAATGTTACACACCCAGGGAAGCGCAGACTGACCCCACTCTGTCAATGTAACAGACCCAGAAAAGAGCGGAATTACCTCACTCTGTCAATGTAACACACCCAGGGAAGAGCAGACTGTCACCACTCTGTCAATGTAACACCCCCAGGGAAGAGCAGACTGACACCACTCTGTCAATGTAACACACCCAGGGAAGAGCAGACTGACCCCACTCTGTCAATGTAACACACCCAGGGAAGAGCAGACTGACATCACTCTGTTAATTTAACACAACCAGGGATGAGCAGACGGACCCCACTCTGTCAACGTAACACACCCAGGGAAGTGCAGACTGACCCCATTCTGTCAATGTCACACACCCAGGTAATACCAGACTGACCCCACTCTGTCAATGTAACACACCCAGGGAAGAGCAGACTGACAGCACTCTGTCAATGTCACGGAAAAAAGGGAAGAGCAGACTGACCCCACTCTGTCAATGTAACACAACCAGGGAAGAGCAGACTGACCCCACTCTGTCAATGTAACACACCGACGAGGAGCAGACTGACCACACTCTGTCAATCTCACACACGCAGGGAAGAGTAGACTGACCCCACTCTGTCAATGTAACACACCCATGGAAGACCAGACTGACTCCACTCTGTCAAATAACAGACCCAGGGAATATCAGACTGACCCCACTCTGTCAATGTAACACACCCAGGGAAGTGCAGACTGACACCACTCTGTCAATTTAACACACCCAGGGAAGAGCAGACTGACCCCACTCTGTCAATGTAACACACCCAGGGAAGAGCAGACTGACCCCACTCTGTCAATGTAACACACCCAGGGAAGAGCAGACTGACACCACTCTGCCAATGTAACACATCCAGGGAAGAGCAGACTGACCCCATTCTGTCAATGTAACGAAAAAAAGGGAAGAGCAGACTGACCCCACTCTGTCAAAGTAACCCACCCAGGGAAGTGCAGACTGACCCCACTCTGTCAATGTAACACACCCAGGGTAGAGCAGACTGACAACACTCTGACAATTTAACATACTCAGGGAAGTGCAGACTGACCCCAAAGTATGAATGTAAGACACCCAGGGAAAAGAAGACTGACCCCACACTGTCAATGTAACAGAACCAGGGTAGAGCAGACTGTCACCACTCTGTCAATGTAACACACCCAGGGAAGAGCAGACTGACCCCACTCTGTCAATGTAACACATCCAGGGAAGAGCAGACTGACGCCAGTATGTCAATGGAACACACCCAGGTAAGACCAGACTGATAGCACTCTGTCAATGTATCACACCCAGGGAAGAGCAGACTCACCCCACTCTATCAATGTAACACACCCAGGGTAGAGCATACTGACACCACTCTGACAATTTAACATACTCAAGGAAGAGCAGACTGACATCCTTCTGTTAATTTAACACAACCAGGGATGAGCAGACGGACCCCACACTGTCAACGTAACACACCCAGGGAAGTGCAGACTGACCCCAGTCTGTCAATGTAACACACCCAGGTAAGACCAGACTGACAGCACTCTGTCAATGTATAACACACCCAGGGAAGAGCAGACTGACAGCACTCTGTCAATGTTACGAAAAAAAGGGAACAGTGGACTGAACCCACTCTGTCAATGTAACACACACAGGGAAGAGCAGACTGACCCCACTCTGTTAATGTAACACACCCAGGGAATACCAGACTGACCCCACTCTGTCAATGTAACACACCCAGAGAAGTGCAGACAGACCCCACTCTGTCAATGTAACATACACAGGGAAGAGCAGACTGACCCCACTCTGTCAATGTGTAAACACAGGGAAGAGCAGACTGACCCCACTCTGTCAATGTAACATACTCAGGGAAGAGCAGACTGAGCCCAAACTGTCAATGTAAGACACCCAGGGAAAAGCAGACTGACCCCACTCTGTCAATGTAACACAACCAGGGTAGAGCAGACTGACCACACTCGGACAATGTAACACACCCAGGGAAGTGCAGAATGACCCCACTCTGTCAATGTAACACACCCAGGGAAGAGCAGACTGACCCCACTCTGTCTGTGTAACACAGCCAGTGAAGTGCAGACTGACCGAACTCTGTCAATGTAACACACCCAGGGAAGAGCAGACTGACCCCACTCTGTCTGTGTAACACACCCAGGGAAGAGCAGACTGATCCAACTCTGTATATGTAACACACCCAGGGAAGAGCAGGCTGACCCCACTCTGTCAATGTAACACACACAGGTAAGAGCAGACTGACCCCACTCTGTCAATGTAACACACACAGGGAAGAGCAGACTGACCTCACTCTGTCAATGTAACACACCCAGGGAAGAGCAGACTGACCCCATTCTGTCAATGTAACACATCCAGGGAAGAGCAGACTGACCCAGCTCTGTCAATGTAACACACCCAGGGAAGAGCAGACTGACCCCATTCTGTCAATGTAACACATCCAGGGAAGAGCAGACTGACCCAGCTCTGTCAATGTAACACACCCAGGGAAGAGCAGACTGATCCAACTCTGTATATGTAACACACCCAGGGAAGAGCAGGCTGACCCCACTCTGTCAATGTAACACACACAGGTAAGAGCAGACTGACCCCACTCTGTCAATGTAACACACACAGGGAAGAGCAGACTGACCTCACTCTGTCAATGTAACACACCCAGGGAAGAGCAGACTGACTCCATTCTGTCAATGTAACACATCCAGGGAAGAGCAGACTGACCCAGCTCTGTCAATGTAACACACCCAGGGAAGAGCAGACTGACCCCATTCTGTCAATGTAACACATCCAGGGAAGAGCAGACTGACCAAGTTCTGTCAATGTAACACACCCAGGGAAGACCAGACTGTCACCACTCTGTCAATGTAACACCCCCAGGGAAGAGCAGACTGACACCACTCTGTCAATGTAACAAACCCAGGGAAGATCAGACTGACATCACTCTGTTAATTTAACACAACCAGGGATGAGCAGACGGAGCCCACTCTGTCAACGTAACACACCCAGGGAAGTGCAGACTGACCCCAGTCTGTCAATGTCACACACCCAGGTAATACCAGACTGACCCCACTCTGTCAATGTAACACACCCAGGGAAGAGCAGACTGACAGCACTCTGTCAATGTCACGGAAAAAAGGGAAGAGCAGACTGACCCCACTCTGTCAATGTAACACAACCAGGGAAGAGCAGACTGTCCCCACTCTGTCAATGTAACACACCGACGAGGAGCAGACTGACCACACTCTGTCAATCTCACACACGCAGGGAAGAGTAGACTGACCCCACTCTGCCAATGTGACACACCCAGGGAAGAGCAGACTGACCCCACTCTGTCAATGTAACACACCCAGGGAAGACCAGACTGACTCCACTCTGTCAAATAACAGACCCAGGGAATATCAGACTGACCCCACTCTGTCAATGTAACACACCCAGGGAAGTGCAGACTGACACCACTCTGTCAATGTAACACACCCAGGGAAGAGCAGACTGACCCCACTCTGTCAATGTAACACACCCAGGGAAGAGCAGACTGACCCCACTCTGTCAAAGTAACACACCCAGGGAAGAGCAGACTGACACCACTCTGCCAATGTAACACATTCAGGGAAGAGCAGACTGACCCCATTCTGTCAATGTAACGAAAAAAAGGGAAGAGCAGATTGACCACACTCTGTCAAAGTAACCCACCCAGGGAAGAGCAGACTGACCCCACTCTGTCAATGTAACACACCCAGGGTAGAGCAGACTGACACCACTCTGACAATTTAACATACTCAGGGAAGTGCAGACTGACCCCAAAGTATGAATGTAAGACACCCAGGGAAAAGCAGACTGACCCCACACTGTCAATGTAACAGAACCAGGGTAGAGCAGACTGACCTCACTCTGTCAATGTAACACACCCAGGGAAGAGCAGATTGACCCCACTCTGTGAATGTAACACACCCAGGGAAGAGCAGACTGACCCCACTCTGTCAATGTAACACACCAAGGGAAGAGCAGACTGACACCACTCTGTCAATGTAACACACCCAGGGAAGAGCAGACTGACCACACTCTGTCAATGTAACACACCCAGGGGAGAGCAGACTGACCCCACTCTGTCAATGTAACACACCCACGGAAGAGCAGACTGATCCAACTCTGTCTATGTAACACACCCAGGGAAGAGCAGGCTGACCCCACTCTGTCAATGTAACACACCCAGGTAAGAGCACACTGACCCCACTCTGTCAATGTAACACACACAGGGAAGAGCAGACTGTCCTCACTCTGTCAATGTAACACACCCAGGGAAGAGCAGACTGACCCCACTCTGTCAATGTAACACATCCAGGGAAGAGCAGACTGACCCCACTCTGTCAATGTAACACACCCAGGGAAGAGCAGACTGACCACACTCTGTCAATGTGACACACCCAGGGAAGAGCAGACTGACCCACTCTGTCAATGTAACACACCCAGGGAAGAGCAGACTGACCCCACCCGGACAATGTAACACACCCAGGGAAGTGCAGACTGACCCCACTCTGTCAATGTAACACACCCAGGGAAGAGCAGACTGACCCCACTCTGTCTGTGCAACACAGCCAGGGAAGTGCAGACTGACCGAACTCTGTCAATGTAACACACCCAGGGAAGAGCAGACTGACCCCACTCTGTCTGTGTAACACACCCAGGGAAGAGCGGACTGACCCCACTCTGTCAATGTAACACACCCAGGGAAGAGCAGACTGATCCAACTCTGTATATGTAACACACCCAGGGAAGAGCAGGCTGACCCCACTCTGTCAATGTAACACACACAGGTAAGAGCAGACTGACCCCACTCTGTCAATGTAACACACCCAGGGAAGAGCAGACTGACCTCACTCTGTCAATGTAACACACCCAGGGAAGAGCAGACTGACCCCATTCTGTCAATGTAACACATCCAGGGAAGAGCAGACTGACCTAGCTCTGTCAATGTAACACACCCAGGGAAGAGCAGACTGACCCCATTCTGTCAATGTAACACATCCAGGGAAGAGCAGACTGACCCAGCTCTGTCAATGTAACACACGCAGGGAAGAGCAGACTGACCCCACTCTGTCAATGTAACACACGCAGGGAAGTGCAGACTGACCCCAGTCTGTCAATGTAACACACCCAGGTAAGACCAGACTGACAGCACTCTGTCAATGTATAACACACGCAGGGAAGAGCAGACTGACAGCACTCTGTCAATGTTACGAAAAAAAGGGAACAGTAGACTGAACCCACTCTGTCAATGTAACACACACAGGGAAGAGCAGACTGACCCCACTCTGTTAATGTAACACACCCAGGGAATACCAGACTGACCCCACTCTGTCAATGTAACACACCCAGAGAAGTGCAGACAGACCCCACTCTGTCAATGTAACATACACAGGGAAGAGCAGACTGACCCCACTCTGTCAATGTAACATACTCAGGGAAGAGCAGACTGAGCCCAAACTGTCAATGTAAGACACCCAGGGAAAAGCAGACTGACCCCACTCTGTCAATGTAACACAACCAGGGTAGAGCAGACTGACCACACTCGGACAATGTAACACACCTAGGGAAGTGCAGACTGACCCCACTCTGTCAATGTAACACACCCAGGGAAGAGCAGACTGACCCCACTCTGTCTGTGTAACACAGCCAGGGAAGTGCAGACTGACCGAACTCTGTCAATGTAACACACCCAGGGAAGAGCAGACTGACCCTACTCTGTCTGTGTAACACACCCAGGGAAGAGCGGACTGACCCCACTCTGTCAATGTAACACACCCAGGGAAGAGCAGACTTATCCAACTCTGTCCATGTAACACACCCAGGGAAGAGCAGGCTGACCCCACTCTGTCAATGTAACACACACAGGTAAGAGCACACTGACCCCACTCTGTCAATGTAACACACCCAGGGAAGAGCAGACTGACCTCACTCTGTCAATGTAACACACCCAGGGAAGAGCAGACTGACCCCATTCTGTCAATGTAACACATCCAGGGAAGAGCAGACTGACCCAGCTCTGTCAATGTAACACACCCAGGGAAGAGCAGACTGACCCCATTCTGTCAATGTAACACATCCAGGGAAGAGCAGACTGACCCAGCTCTGTCAATGTAACACACGCAGGGAAGAGCAGACTGACCCCACTCTGTCAATGTAACACACCCAGGGAAGAGCAGACTGACCCCACTCTGTCAATGTAACACACACAGGGAAGAGCAGACTGACCCACTCTGTCAATGTTACACACCCAGGGAAGCGCAGACTGACCCCACTCTGTCAATGTAACAGACCCAGAAAAGAGCGGAATTACCTCACTCTGTCAATGTAACACACCCAGGGAAGAGCAGACTGTCACCACTCTGTCAATGTAACACCCCCAGGGAAGAGCAGACTGACACCACTCTGTCAATGTAACACACCCAGGGAAGAGCAGACTGACCCCACTCTGTCAATGTAACACACCCAGGGAAGAGCAGACTGACATCACTCTGTTAATTTAACACAACCAGGGATGAGCAGACGGACCCCACTCTGTCAACGTAACACACCCAGGGATATGCAGACTGACCCCATTCTGTCAATGTCACACACCCAGGTAATACCAGACTGACCCCACTCTGTCAATGTAACACACCCAGGGAAGAGCAGACTGACCCCACTCTGTCAATGTCACGGAAAAAAGGGAAGAGCAGACTGACCCCACTCTGTCAATGTAACACAACCAGGGAAGAGCAGACTGACCCCACTCTGTCAATGTAACACACCGACGAGGAGCAGACTGACCACACTCTGTCAATCTCACACACGCAGGGAAGAGTAGACTGACCCCACTCTGTCAATGTAACACACCCATGGAAGACCAGACTGACTCCACTCTGTCAAATAACAGACCCAGGGAATATCAGACTGACCCCACTCTGTCAATGTAACACACCCAGGGAAGTGCAGACTGACACCACTCTGTCAATTTAACACACCCAGGGAAGAGCAGACTGACCCCACTCTGTCAATGTAACACACCCAGGGAAGAGCAGACTGACCCCACTCTGTCAATGTAACACACCCAGGGAAGAGCAGACTGACACCACTCTGCCAATGTAACACATCCAGGGAAGAGCAGACTGACCCCATTCTGTCAATGTAACGAAAAAAAGGGAAGAGCAGACTGACCCCACTCTGTCAAAGTAACCCACCCAGGGAAGTGCAGACTGACCCCACTCTGTCAATGTAACACACCCAGGGTAGAGCAGACTGACAACACTCTGACAATTTAACATACTCAGGGAAGTGCAGACTGACCCCAAAGTATGAATGTAAGACACCCAGGGAAAAGCAGACTGACCCCACACTGTCAATGTAACAGAACCAGGGTAGAGCAGACTGTCACCACTCTGTCAATGTAACACACCCAGGGAAGAGCAGACTGACCCCACTCTGTCAATGTAACACATCCAGGGAAGAGCAGACTGACGCCAGTATGTCAATGTAACACACCCAGGTAAGACCAGACTGATAGCACTCTGTCAATGTATCACACCCAGGGAAGAGCAGACTCACCCCACTCTATCAATGTAACACACCCAGGGTAGAGCATACTGACACCACTCTGACAATTTAACATACTCAAGGAAGAGCAGACTGACATCACTCTGTTAATTTAACACAACCAGGGATGAGCAGACGGACCCCACACTGTCAACGTAACACACCCAGGGAAGTGCAGACTGACCCCAGTCTGTCAATGTAACACACCCAGGTAAGACCAGACTGACAGCACTCTGTCAATGTATAACACACCCAGGGAAGAGCAGACTGACAGCACTCTGTCAATGTTACGAAAAAAAGGGAACAGTAGACTGAACCCACTCTGTCAATGTAACACACACAGGGAAGAGCAGACTGACCCCACTCTGTTAATGTAACACACCCAGGGAATACCAGACTGACCCCACTCTGTCAATGTAACACACCCAGAGAAGTGCAGACAGACCCCACTCTGTCAATGTAACATACACAGGGAAGAGCAGACTGACCCCACTCTGTCAATGTAACAAACACAGGGAAGAGCAGACTGACCCCACTCTGTCAATGTAACATACTCAGGGAAGAGCAGACTGAGCCCAAACTGTCAATGTAAGACACCCAGGGAAAAGCAGACTGACCCCACTCTGTCAATGTAACACAACCAGGGTAGAGCAGACTGACCACACTCGGACAATGTAACACACCCAGGGAAGTGCAGAATGACCCCACTCTGTCAATGTAACACACCCAGGGAAGAGCAGACTGACCCCACTCTGTCTGTGTAACACAGCCAGTGAAGTGCAGACTGACCGAACTCTGTCAATGTAACACACCCAGGGAAGAGCAGACTGACCCCACTCTGTCTGTGTAACACACCCAGGGAAGAGCGGACTGACCCCACTCTGTCAATGTAACACACCCAGGGAAGAGCAGACTGATCCAACTCTGTATATGTAACACACCCAGGGAAGAGCAGGCTGACCCCACTCTGTCAATGTAACACACACAGGTAAGAGCAGACTGACCCCACTCTGTCAATGTAACACACACAGGGAAGAGCAGACTGACCTCACTCTGTCAATGTAACACACCCAGGGAAGAGCAGACTGACCCCATTCTGTCAATGTAACACATCCAGGGAAGAGCAGACTGACCCAGCTCTGTCAATGTAACACACCCAGGGAAGAGCAGACTGACCCCATTCTGTCAATGTAACACATCCAGGGAAGAGCAGACTGACCCAGTTCTGTCAATGTAACACACCCAGGGAAGACCAGACTGTCACCACTCTGTCAATGTAACACCCCCAGGGAAGAGCAGACTGACACCACTCTGTCAATGTAACAAACCCAGGGAAGATCAGACTGACATCACTCTGTTAATTTAACACAACCAGGGATGTGCAGACGGAGCCCACTCTGTCAACGTAACACACCCAGGGAAGTGCAGACTGACCCCAGTCTGTCAATGTCACACACCCAGGTAATACCAGACTGACCCCACTCTGTCAATGTAACACATCCAGGGAAGAGCAGACTGACAGCACTCTGTCAATGTCACGGAAAAAAGGGAAGAGCAGACTGACCCCACTCTGTCAATGTAACACAACCAGGGAAGAGCAGACTGTCCCCACTCTGTCAATGTAACACACCGACGAGGAGCAGACTGACCACACTCTGTCAATCTCACACACGCAGGGAAGAGTAGACTGACCCCACTCTGCCAATGTGACACACCCAGGGAAGAGCAGACTGACCCCACTCTGTCAATGTAACACACCCAGGGAAGACCAGACTGACTCCACTCTGTCAAATAACAGACCCAGGGAATATCAGACTGACCCCACTCTGTCAATGTAACACACCCAGGGAAGTGCAGACTGACACCACTCTGTCAATGTAACACACCCAGGGAAGAGCAGACTGACCCCACTCTGTCAATGTAACACACCCAGGGAAGAGCAGACTGACCGCACTCTGTCAAAGTAACACACCCAGGGAAGAGCAGACTGACACCACTCTGCCAATGTAACACATTCAGGGAAGAGCAGACTGACCCCATTCTGTCAATGTAACGAAAAAAAGGGAAGAGCAGATTGACCACACTCTGTCAAAGTAACCCACCCAGGGAAGAGCAGACTGACCCCACTCTGTCAATGTAACACACCCAGGGTAGAGCAGACTGACACCACTCTGACAATTTAACATACTCAGGGAAGTGCAGACTGACCCCAAAGTATGAATGTAAGACACCCAGGGAAAAGCAGACTGACCCCACACTGTCAATGTAACAGAACCAGGGTAGAGCAGACTGACCTCACTCTGTCAATGTAACACACCCAGGGAAGAGCAGATTGACCCCACTCTGTGAATGTAACACACCCAGGGAAGAGCAGACTGACCCCACTCTGTCAATGTAACACACCAAGGGAAGAGCAGACTGACACCACTCTGTCAATGTAACACACCCAGGGAAGAGCAGACTGACCACACTCTGTCAATGTAACACACCCAGGGGAGAGCAGACTGACCCCACTCTGTCAATGTAACACACCCACGGAAGAGCAGACTGATCCAACTCTGTCTATGTAACACACCCAGGGAAGAGCAGGCTGACCCCACTCTGTCAATGTAACACACCCAGGTAAGAGCACACTGACCCCACTCTGTCAATGTAACACACACAGGGAAGAGCAGACTGTCCTCACTCTGTCAATGTAACACACCCAGGGAAGAGCAGACTGACCCCACTCTGACAATGTAACACATCCAGGGAAGAGCAGACTGACCCCACTCTGTCAATGTAACACACCCAGGGAAGAGCAGACTGACCACACTCTGTCAATGTGACACACCCAGGGAAGAGCAGACTGACCCACTCTGTCAATGTAACACACCCAGGGAAGAGCAGACTGACCCCACCCGGACAATGTAACACACCCAGGGAAGTGCAGACTGACCCCACTCTGTCAATGTAACACACCCAGGGAAGAGCAGACTGACCCCACTCTGTCTGTGCAACACAGCCAGGGAAGTGCAGACTGACCGAACTCTGTCAATGTAACACACCCAGGGAAGAGCAGACTGACCCCACTCTGTCTGTGTAACACACCCAGGGAAGAGCGGACTGACCCCACTCTGTCAATGTAACACACCCAGGGAAGAGCAGACTGATCCAACTCTGTATATGTAACACACCCAGGGAAGAGCAGGCTGACCCCACTCTGTCAATGTAACACACACAGGTAAGAGCAGACTGACCCCACTCTGTCAATGTAACACACCCAGGGAAGAGCAGACTGACCTCACTCTGTCAATGTAACACACCCAGGGAAGAGCAGACTGACCCCATTCTGTCAATGTAACACATCCAGGGAAGAGCAGACTGACCTAGCTCTGTCAATGTAACACACCCAGGGAAGAGCAGACTGACCCCATTCTGTCAATGTAACACATCCAGGGAAGAGCAGACTGACCCAGCTCTGTCAATGTAACACACGCAGGGAAGAGCAGACTGACCCCACTCTGTCAATGTAACACACGCAGGGAAGAGCAGACTGACCCCACTCTGTCAATGTAACACACACAGGGAAGAGCAGACTGACCCACTCTGTCAATGTAACACACCCAGGGAAGCGCAGACTGACCCCACTCTGTCAATGTAACAGACCCAGGAAAGAGCGGAATGACCTCACTCTGTCAATGTAACACACCCAGGGAAGAGCAGACTGTCACCACTCTGTCAATGTAACACCCCCAGGGAAGAGCAGCCTGACCCCACTCTGTCAATGTAACACACCCAGGGAAGAGCAGACTGACATCACTCTGTTAATTTAACACAACCAGGGATGAGCAGACGGACCCCACTCTGTCAACGTAACACACCCAGGGAAGTGCAGACTGACCCCAGTCTGTCAATGTCACACACCCAGGTAATACCAGACTGACCCCACTCTGTCAATGTAACACACCCAGGGAAGAGCAGACTGACAGCACTCTGTCAATGTCACGGAAAAAAGGGAAGAGCAGACTGACCCCACTCTGTCAATGTAACACAACCAGGGAAGAGCAGACTGACCCCACTCTGTCAATGTAACACACCGACGAGGAGCAGACTGACCACACTCTGTCAATCTCACACACGCAGGGAAGAGTAGACTGACCCCACTCTGCCAATGTGACACACCCAGGGAAGAGCAGACTGACCCCACTCTGTCAATGTAACACACCCAGGGAAGACCAGACTGACTCCACTCCGTCAAATAACAGACCCAGGGAATATCAGACTGACGCCACTCTGTCAATGTAACACACCCAGGGAAGTGCAGACTGACACCACTCTGTCAATGTAACACACCCAGGGAAGAGCAGACTGACCCCACTCTGTCAATGTAACACACCCAGGGAAGAGCAGACTGACCCCACTCTGTCAATGTAACACACCCAGGGAAGAGCAGACTGACACCACTCTGTGAATGTAACACATCCAGGGAAGAGCAGACTGACCCCATTCTGTCAATGTAACGAAAAAAAGGGAAGAGCAGATTGACCCCACTCTGTCAAAGTAACCCACCCAGGGAAGAGCAGACTGACCCCACTCTGTCAATGTAACACACACAGGGTAGAGCAGACTGACACCACTCTGACAATTTAACATACTCAGGGAAGTGCAGACTGACCCCAAAGTATGAATGTAAGACACCCAGGGAAAAGCAGACTGACCCCACACTGTCAATGTAACAGAACCAGGGTAGAGCAGACTGACCTCACTCTGTCAATGTAACACACCCAGGGAAGAGCAGATTGACCCCACTCTGTGAATGTAACACACCCAGGGAAGAGCAGACTGACCCCACTCTGTCAATGTAACACACCAAGGGAAGAGCAGACTGACACCACTCTGTCAATGTAACACACCCAGGGAAGAGCAGACTGACCACACTCTGTCAATGTAACACACCCAGGGGAGAGCAGACTGACCCCACTCTGTCAATGTAACACACCCAGGGAAGAGCAGACTGACCCCACTCTGTCAATGTAACACATCCAGGGAAGAGCAGACTGACCCAGCTCTGTCAATGTAAAACACGCAGGGAAGAGCAGACTGACCCCACTCTGTCAATGTAACACACCCAGGGAAGAGCAGACTGACCACACTCTGTCAATGTGACACACCCAGGGAAGAGCAGACTGACCCACTCTTTCAATGTAACACACCCAGGGAAGAGCAGACTGACCCCACTCTGTCAATGTAACACACCCAGGGAAGAGCAGAATGACCTCACTCTGTCAATGTAACGCACCCAGGGAAGAGCAGACTGTCACCACTCTGTCAATGTAACACACCCATAGAAGAGCAGACTCACCCCACTCTGTCAATGTAACACACCCAGGGAAGAGCAGACTGACCTCACTCTGTCAATGTAACACACCCAGGGAAGAGCAGAATGACCCCACTCTGTCAATGTAACACCCCCAGGGAAGAGCAGACTGTAAACACTCTGTCAATGTAACACACCCAGGGAAGAGCAGACTCACCCCACTCTGTCAATGTAACACACCCAGGGAAGAGCAGACTGACCCCACTCTGTCAATGTAACACACCCAGGGAAGAGCAGAATGACCTCACTCTGTCAATGTAACACACCCAGGGAAGAGCAGACTGTCACCACTCTGTCAATGTAACACACCCAGGGAAGAGCAGACTCACCCAACTCTGTCAATGTAACACACCCAGGGAAGAGCAGAATGACCCCACTCTGTCAATGTAACACCCCCAGGGAAGAGCAGACTGTCACCACTCTGTCAATGTAACACACCGAGGGAAGAGCAGACTGACCCCACTCTGTCAATGTAACACATCCAGGGAAGAGCAGACTGACCCCAGTCTGTCAATGTAACACACCCAGGTAAGACCAGACTGACAGCACTCTGTCAATGTATCACACCCAGGGAAGAGCAGACTCACCCCACTCTATCAATGTAACACACCCAGGGTAGAGCATACTGACACCACTCTGACAATTTAACATACTCAGGGAAGAGCAGACTGACATCACTCTGTTAATTTAACACAACCAGGGATGAGCAGACGGACCCCACACTGTCAACGTAACACACCCAGGGAAGTGCAGACTGACCCCAGTCTGTCAATGTAACACACCCAGGTAAGACCAGACTGACAGCACTCTGTCAATGTATAACACACCCAGGGAAGAGCAGACTGACAGCACTCTGTCAATGTTACGAAAAAAAGGGAACAGGAGACTGAACGCACTCTGTCAATGTAACACACACAGGGAAGAGCAGACTGACCCCACTCTGTTAATGTAACACACCCAGGGAATACCAGACTGACCCCACTCTGTCAATGTAACACACCCAGAGAAGTGCAGACAGACCCCACTCTGTCAATGTAACATACACAGGGAAGAGCAGACTGACCCCACTCTGTCAATGTAACATACTCAGGGAAGAGCAGACTGAGCCCAAACTGTCAATGTAAGACACCCAGGGAAAAGCAGACTGACCCCACTCTGTCAATGTAACACAACCAGGGTAGAGCAGACTGACCACACTCGGACAATGTAACACACCCAGGGAAGTGCAGACTGACCACACTCTGTCAATGTAACACACCCAGGGAAGAGCAGACTGACCCCACTCTGTCTGTGTAACACAGCCAGGGAAGTGCAGACTGACCGAACTCTGTCAATGTAACACACCCAGGGAAGAGCAGACTGACCCCACTCTGTCTGTGTAACACACCCAGGGAAGAGCGGACTGACCCCACTCTGTCAATGTAACACACCCAGGGAAGAGCTGACTGATCCAACTCTGTCGATGTAACACACCCAGGGAAGAGCAGGCTGACCCCACTCTGTCAATGTAACACACACAGGTAAGAGCAGACTGACCCCACTCTGTCAATGTAACACAACCAGGGAAGAACAGACTGACCTCACTCTGTCAATGTAACACACCCAGGGAAGAGCAGACTGACCCCATTCTGTCAATGTAACATATCCAGGGAAGAGCAGACTGACCCAGCTCTGTCAATGTAACACACCCAGGGAAGAGCAGACTGACCCCATTCTGTCAACGTAACACATCCAGGGAAGAGCAGACTGACCCAGCTCTGTCAATGTAACACACGCAGGGAAGAGCAGACTGACCCCACTCTGTCAATGTAACACACCCAGGGAAGAGCAGACTGACCCCACTCTGTCAATGTAACACACACAGGGAAGAGCAGACTGACCCACTCTGTCAATGTAACACACCCAGGGAAGCGCAGACTGACCCCACTCTGTCAATGTAACAGACACAGGAAAGAGCGGAATGACCTCACTCTGTCAATGTAACACACCCAGGGAAGAGCAGACTGTCACCACTCTGTCAATGTAACACCCCCAGGGAAGAGCAGACTGACACCACTCTGTCAATGTAACACACCCAGGGAAGAGCAGACTGACCCCACTCTGTCAATGTAACACACCCAGGGAAGAGCAGACTGACATCACTCTGTTAATTTAACACAACCAGGGATGAGCAGACGGACCCCACTCTGTCAACGTAACACACCCAGGGAAGTGCAGACTGACCCCAGTCTGTCAATGTCACACACCCAGGTAATACTAGACTGACCCCACTCTGTCAATGTAACACACCCAGGGAAGAGCAGACTGACAGCACTCTGTCAATGTCACGGACAAAAGGGAAGAGCAGACTGACCCCACTCTGTCAAAGTAACACAACCAGCGAAGAGCAGACTGACCCCACTCTGTCAATGTAACACACCCAGGGAAGAGCAGACTGACCCCACTCTGTCAATGTAACTCACCCTGAGAAGACCAGACTGACCCCACTCTGTCAATGTAACACACCCAGGGAAGAGCAGACTGACAGCACTCTGTCAATGTTACGAAAAAAAGGGAACAGTAGACTGAACCCACTCTGCCATTGTAACACACACAGGGAAGAGCAGACTGACCCCACTCTGTTAATGTAACACACCCAGGGAATACCAGACTGATCCCACTCTGTCAATGTAACACACCCAGAGAAGTGCAGACTGACCCCACTCTCTCAATGTAACATACACAGGGAAGAGCAGACTGACCCCACTATGTTAATGTAACATACTCAGGGAAGAGCAGACTGACCCCAAACTGTCAATGTAAGACACCCAGGGAAAAGCAGACTGACCCCACTCTGTCGATGTAACACACCCAGGGAAGAGCAGACTGACCCCACTCTGTCAATGTAACACACCCAGGGAAGAGCAGACTGACCCCACTCTGTCAATGTAACACACCCAGGTAAGAGCAGACTGACCCCACTCTGTCTGTGTAACACAGCCAGGGAAGTGCAGACTGACCCCACTCTGTCAATGTAACACACCCAGGGATGAGCAGACTGACCCCACTCTGTCTGTGTAACACACCCAGGGAAGAGCAGACTGACCCCACTCTGTCAATGTAACACATCCAGGGAAGAGCAGACTGACGCAGCTCTGTCAATGTAACACACGCAGGGAAGAGCAGACTGACCCCACTCTGTCAATATAACACACCCAGGGAAGAGCAGACTGACCCACTCTGTCAATGTAACACACCCAGGGAAGAGCAGACTGACCCCACTCTGTCAATGTAACACACCCAGGGAAGAGCAGACTGTCACCACTCTGTCAATGTAACACACCCAGGGAAGAGCAGACTCACCCCACTCTGTCAATGTAACACACCCAGGGTAGACTAGACTGACACCACTCTGACAATTTAACATACTCAGGGAAGAGCAGACTGACATCACTCTGTTAATTTAACACAACCAGGGATGAGCAGACGGACCCCACACTGTCAACGTAACACACCCAGGGAAGTGCAGACTGACCCCAGTCTGTCAATGTAACACACCCAGTTAAGACCAGACTGCATGCACTCTGTCAATGTATAACACACCCAGGGAAGAGCAGACTGACAGCACTCTGTCAATGTTACGAAAAAAAGGGAACAGTAGACTGAACCCACTCTGTCAATGTAACACACACAGGGAAGAGCAGACTGACCCCACTCTGTTAATGTAACACACCCAGGGAATACCAGACTGACCCCACTCTGTCAATGTAACACACCCAGAGAAGTGCAGACAGACCCCACTCTGTCAATGTAACACACCCAGGGAAGAGCAGACTGACCCCACTCTGTCAATGTAACACACCCAGGGAAGAGCAGACTGATCCAACTCTGTCAATGTAACACACCCAGAGAAGTGCGGACTGACCCCACTCTGTCAATGTAACATACAAAGCGAAGAGCAGACTGACCCAACTCTGTTAATGTAACATACTCAGGGAAGAGCAGACTGACCCCAAACTGTCAATGTAAGACACCCAGCGAAAAGCAGACTGACCCCACTCTGTCGATGTAACACACACAGGGAAGAGCAGACTGACCCCACTCTGTCAATGTAACACACCCAGGGAAGAGCAGACTGACACCACTCTGTCAATGTAACACACCCAGGGAAGAGCAGACTGACCCCACTCTGTCAATGTAACACACCCATGGAAGAGCAGACTGACCCAACTCTGTCAATTTAACACAACCAGGGAAGAGCAGACTGACCCCACTCTGTCAATGTAACACACCCAGGGAAGAGCAGACTTACCACACTCTGTCAATGTTACACACCAAAGGACGAGCAGACTGACCCCACTCTGTCTGTGTAACACAGCCAGGGAAGAGCACACTGACCTCACTCTGGCAATGTAACACACCCAGGGACGAGCAGACTGACCCTACTCTGTCAATGTAACACACACAGGGAAGAGCAGACTGACCCTACTCTGTCAATGTAACACACCCAGGGAAGAGCAGACTGACCCCACTCTGTCTGTGTAACACACCCAGGGAAGAGCGGACTGACCCCACTCTGTCAATGTAACACACCCAGGGAAGAGCAGACTGATCCAACTCTGTCGATGTAACACACCCAGGGAAGAGCAGGCTGACCCCACTCTGTCAATGTAACACACACAGGTAAGAGCAGACTGACCCCACTCTGTCAATGTAACACATCCAGGGAAGAGCAGACTGACCCAGCTCTGTCAATGTAACACACCCAGGGAAGAGCAGACTGACCCCATTCTGTCAATGTAACACATCCAGGGAAGAGCAGACTGACCCAGCTCTGTCAATGTAACACACGCAGGGAAGAGCAGACTGACCCCACTCTGTCAATGTAACACACCCAGGGAAGAGCAGACTGACCCCACTCTGTCAATGTAACACACACAGGGAAGAGCAGACTGACCCACTCTGTCAATGTAACACACCCAGGGAAGCGCAGACTGACCCCACTCTGTCAATGTAACAGACCCAGGAAAGAGCGGAATGACCTCACTCTGTCAATGTAACACACCCAGGGAAGAGCAGACTGTCACCACTCTGTCAATGTAACACCCCCAGGGAAGAGCAGACTGACACCACTCTGTCAATGTAACACACCCAGGGAAGAGCAGACTGACCCCACTCTGTCAATGTAACACACCCAGGGAAGAGCAGACTGACATCACTCTGTTAATTTAACACAACCAGGGATGAGCAGACGGACTCCACTCTGTCAACGTAACACACCCAGGGAAGTGCAGACTGACCCCAGTCTGTCAATGTCACACACCCAGGTAATACTAGACTGACCCCACTCTGTCAATGTAACACACCCAGGGAAGAGCAGACTGACAGCACTCTGTCAATGTCACGGACAAAAGGGAAGAGCAGACAGACCCCACTCTGTCAAAGTAACACAACCAGGGAAGAGCAGACTGACCCCACTCTGTCAATGTAACACACCCAGGGAAGAGCAGACTGACCCCACTCTGTCAATGTAACTCACCCTGAGAAGACCAGACTGACCCCACTCTGTCAATGTAACACACCCAGGGAAGAGCAGACTGACAGCACTCTGTCAATGTTACGAAAAAAAGGGAACAGTAGACTGAACCCACTCTGCCATTGTAACACACACAGGGAAGAGCAGACTGACCCCACTCTGTTAATGTAACACACCCAGGGAATACCAGACTGATCCCACTCTGTCAATGTAACACACCCAGAGAAGTGCAGACTGACCCCACTCTCTCAATGTAACATACACAGGGAAGAGCAGACTGACCCCACTCTGTTAATGTAACATACTCAGGGAAGAGCAGACTGACCCCAAACTGTCAATGTAAGACACCCAGGGAAAAGCAGACTGACCCCACTCTGTCGATGTAACACACTCAGGGAAGAGCAGACTGACCCCACTCTGTCAATGTAACACACCCAGGGAAGAGCAGACTGACCCCACTCTGTCAATGTAACACACCCAGGTAAGAGCAGACTGACCCCACTCTGTCTGTGTAACACAGCCAGGGAAGTGCAGACTGACCCCACTCTGTCAATGTAACACACCCAGGGAAGAGCAGACTGACACCACTCTGCCAATGTAACACATCCAGGGAAGAGCAGACTGACCCCATTCTGTCAATGTAACGAAAAAAAGGGAAGAGCAGACTGACCCCACTCTGTCAAAGTAACCCACCCAGGGAAGTGCAGACTGACCCCACTCTGTCAATGTAACACACCCAGGGTAGAGCAGACTGACAACACTCTGACAATTTAACATACTCAGGGAAGTGCAGACTGACCCCAAAGTATGAATGTAAGACACCCAGGGAAAAGCAGACTGACCCCACACTGTCAATGTAACAGAACCAGGGTAGAGCAGACTGTCACCACTCTGTCAATGTAACACACCCAGGGAAGAGCAGACTGACCCCACTCTGTCAATGTAACACATCCAGGGAAGAGCAGACTGACGCCAGTATGTCAATGTAACACACCCAGGTAAGACCAGACTGATAGCACTCTGTCAATGTATCACACCCAGGGAAGAGCAGACTCACCCCACTCTATCAATGTAACACACCCAGGGTAGAGCATACTGACACCACTCTGACAATTTAACATACTCAAGGAAGAGCAGACTGACATCACTCTGTTAATTTAACACAACCAGGGATGAGCAGACGGACCCCACACTGTCAACGTAACACACCCAGGGAAGTGCAGACTGACCCCAGTCTGTCAATGTAACACACCCAGGTAAGACCAGACTGACAGCACTCTGTCAATGTATAACACACCCAGGGAAGAGCAGACTGACAGCACTCTGTCAATGTTACGAAAAAAAGGGAACAGTAGACTGAACCCACTCTGTCAATGTAACACACACAGGGAAGAGCAGACTGACCCCACTCTGTTAATGTAACACACCCAGGGAATACCAGACTGACCCCACTCTGTCAATGTAACACACCCAGAGAAGTGCAGACAGACCCCACTCTGTCAATGTAACATACACAGGGAAGAGCAGACTGACCCCACTCTGTCAATGTAACAAACACAGGGAAGAGCAGACTGACCCCACTCTGTCAATGTAACATACTCAGGGAAGAGCAGACTGAGCCCAAACTGTCAATGTAAGACACCCAGGGAAAAGCAGACTGACCCCACTCTGTCAATGTAACACAACCAGGGTAGAGCAGACTGACCACACTCGGACAATGTAACACACCCAGGGAAGTGCAGAATGACCCCACTCTGTCAATGTAACACACCCAGGGAAGAGCAGACTGACCCCACTCTGTCTGTGTAACACAGCCAGTGAAGTGCAGACTGACCGAACTCTGTCAATGTAACACACCCAGGGAAGAGCAGACTGACCCCACTCTGTCTGTGTAACACACCCAGGGAAGAGCGGACTGACCCCACTCTGTCAATGTAACACACCCAGGGAAGAGCAGACTGATCCAACTCTGTATATGTAACACACCCAGGGAAGAGCAGGCTGACCCCACTCTGTCAATGTAACACACACAGGTAAGAGCAGACTGACCCCACTCTGTCAATGTAACACACACAGGGAAGAGCAGACTGACCTCACTCTGTCAATGTAACACACCGAGGGAAGAGCAGACTGACCCCATTCTGTCAATGTAACACATCCAGGGAAGAGCAGACTGACCCAGCTCTGTCAATGTAACACACCCAGGGAAGAGCAGACTGACCCCATTCTGTCAATGTAACACATCCAGGGAAGAGCAGACTGACCCAGTTCTGTCAATGTAACACACCCAGGGAAGACCAGCCTGTCACCACTCTGTCAATGTAACACCCCCAGGGAAGAGCAGACTGACACCACTCTGTCAATGTAACAAACCCAGGGAAGATCAGACTGACATCACTCTGTTAATTTAACACAACCAGGGATGAGCAGACGGAGCCCACTCTGTCAACGTAACACACCCAGGGAAGTGCAGACTGACCCCAGTCTGTCAATGTCACACACCCAGGTAATACCAGACTGACCCCACTCTGTCAATGTAACACACCCAGGGAAGAGCAGACTGACAGCACTCTGTCAATGTCACGGAAAAAAGGGAAGAGCAGACTGACCCCACTCTGTCAATGTAACACAACCAGGGAAGAGCAGACTGTCCCCACTCTGTCAATGTAACACACCGACGAGGAGCAGACTGACCACACTCTGTCAATCTCACACACGCAGGGAAGAGTAGACTGACCCCACTCTGCCAATGTGACACACCCAGGGAAGAGCAGACTGACCCCACTCTGTCAATGTAACACACCCAGGGAAGACCAGACTGACTCCACTCTGTCAAATAACAGACCCAGGGAATATCAGACTGACCCCACTCTGTCAATGTAACACACCCAGGGAAGTGCAGACTGACACCACTCTGTCAATGTAACACACCCAGGGAAGAGCAGACTGACCCCACTCTGTCAATGTAACACACCCAGGGAAGAGCAGACTGACCCCACTCTGTCAAAGTAACACACCCAGGGAAGAGCAGACTGACACCACTCTGCCAATGTAACACATTCAGGGAAGAGCAGACTGACCCCATTCTGTCAATGTAACGAAAAAAAGGGAAGAGCAGATTGACCACACTCTGTCAAAGTAACCCACCCAGGGAAGAGCAGACTGACCCCACTCTGTCAATGTAACACACCCAGGGTAGAGCAGACTGACACCACTCTGACAATTTAACATACTCAGGGAAGTGCAGACTGACCCCAAAGTATGAATGTAAGACACCCAGGGAAAAGCAGACTGACCCCACACTGTCAATGTAACAGAACCAGGGTAGAGCAGACTGACCTCACTCTGTCAATGTAACACACCCAGGGAAGAGCAGATTGACCCCACTCTGTGAATGTAACACACCCAGGGAAGAGCAGACTGACCCCACTCTGTCAATGTAACACACCAAGGGAAGAGCAGACTGACACCACTCTGTCAATGTAACACACCCAGGGAAGAGCAGACTGACCACACTCTGTCAATGTAACACACCCAGGGGAGAGCAGACTGACCCCACTCTGTCAATGTAACACACCCACGGAAGAGCAGACTGATCCAACTCTGTCTATGTAACACACCCAGGGAAGAGCAGGCTGACCCCACTCTGTCAATGTAACACACCCAGGTAAGAGCACACTGACCCCACTCTGTCAATGTAACACACACAGGGAAGAGCAGACTGTCCTCACTCTGTCAATGTAACACACCCAGGGAAGAGCAGACTGACCCCACTCTGTCAATGTAACACATCCAGGGAAGAGCAGACTGACCCCACTCTGTCAATGTAACACACCCAGGGAAGAGCAGACTGACCACACTCTGTCAATGTGACACACCCAGGGAAGAGCAGACTGACCCACTCTGTCAATGTAACACACCCAGGGAAGAGCAGACTGACCCCACCCGGACAATGTAACACACCCAGGGAAGTGCAGACTGACCCCACTCTGTCAATGTAACACACCCAGGGAAGAGCAGACTGACCCCACTCTGTCTGTGCAACACAGCCAGGGAAGTGCAGACTGACCGAACTCTGTCAATGTAACACACCCAGGGAAGAGCAGACTGACCCCACTCTGTCTGTGTAACACACCCAGGGAAGAGCGGACTGACCCCACTCTGTCAATGTAACACACCCAGGGAAGAGCAGACTGATCCAACTCTGTATATGTAACACACCCAGGGAAGAGCAGGCTGACCCCACTCTGTCAATGTAACACACACAGGTAAGAGCAGACTGACCCCACTCTGTCAATGTAACACACCCAGGGAAGAGCAGACTGACCTCACTCTGTCAATGTAACACACCCAGGGAAGAGCAGACTGACCCCATTCTGTCAATGTAACACATCCAGGGAAGAGCAGACTGACCTAGCTCTGTCAATGTAACACACCCAGGGAAGAGCAGACTGACCCCATTCTGTCAATGTAACACATCCAGGGAAGAGCAGACTGACCCAGCTCTGTCAATGTAACACACGCAGGGAAGAGCAGACTGACCCCACTCTGTCAATGTAACACACGCAGGGAAGAGCAGACTGACCCCACTCTGTCAATGTAACACACACAGGGAAGAGCAGACTGACCCACTCTGTCAATGTAACACACCCAGGGAAGCGCAGACTGACCCCACTCTGTCAATGTAACAGACCCAGGAAAGAGCGGAATGACCTCACTCTGTCAATGTAACACACCCAGGGAAGAGCAGACTGTCACCACTCTGTCAATGTAACACCCCCAGGGAAGAGCAGCCTGACCCCACTCTGTCAATGTAACACACCCAGGGAAGAGCAGACTGACATCACTCTGTTAATTTAACACAACCAGGGATGAGCAGACGGACCCCACTCTGTCAACGTAACACACCCAGGGAAGTGCAGACTGACCCCAGTCTGTCAATGTCACACACCCAGGTAATACCAGACTGACCCCACTCTGTCAATGTAACACACCCAGGGAAGAGCAGACTGACAGCACTCTGTCAATGTCACGGAAAAAAGGGAAGAGCAGACTGACCCCACTCTGTCAATGTAACACAACCAGGGAAGAGCAGACTGACCCCACTCTGTCAATGTAACACACCGACGAGGAGCAGACTGACCACACTCTGTCAATCTCACACACGCAGGGAAGAGTAGACTGACCCCACTCTGCCAATGTGACACACCCAGGGAAGAGCAGACTGACCCCACTCTGTCAATGTAACACACCCAGGGAAGACCAGACTGACTCCACTCCGTCAAATAACAGACCCAGGGAATATCAGACTGACGCCACTCTGTCAATGTAACACACCCAGGGAAGTGCAGACTGACACCACTCTGTCAATGTAACACACCCAGGGAAGAGCAGACTGACCCCACTCTGTCAATGTAACACACCCAGGGAAGAGCAGACTGACCCCACTCTGTCAATGTAACACACCCAGGGAAGAGCAGACTGACACCACTCTGTGAATGTAACACATCCAGGGAAGAGCAGACTGACCCCATTCTGTCAATGTAACGAAAAAAAGGGAAGAGCAGATTGACCCCACTCTGTCAAAGTAACCCACCCAGGGAAGAGCAGACAGACCCCACTCTGTCAATGTAACACACACAGGGTAGAGCAGACTGACACCACTCTGACAATTTAACATACTCAGGGAAGTGCAGACTGACCCCAAAGTATGAATGTAAGACACCCAGGGAAAAGCAGACTGACCCCACACTGTCAATTTAACAGAACCAGGGTAGAGCAGACTGACCTCACTCTGTCAATGTAACACACCCAGGGAAGAGCAGATTGACCCCACTCTGTGAATGTAACACACCCAGGGAAGAGCAGACTGACCCCACTCTGTCAATGTAACACACCAAGGGAAGAGCAGACTGACACCACTCTGTCAATGTAACACACCCAGGGAAGAGCAGACTGACCACACTCTGTCAATGTAACACACCCAGGGGAGAGCAGACTGACCCCACTCTGTCAATGTAACACACCCAGGGAAGAGCAGACTGACCCCACTCTGTCAATGTAACACATCCAGGGAAGAGCAGACTGACCCAGCTCTGTCAATGTAAAACACGCAGGGAAGAGCAGACTGACCCCACTCTGTCAATGTAACACACCCAGGGAAGAGCAGACTGACCACACTCTGTCAATGTGACACACCCAGGGAAGAGCAGACTGACCCACTCTGTCAATGTAACACACCCAGGGAAGAGCAGACTGACCCCACTCTGTCAATGTAACACACCCAGGGAAGAGCAGAATGACCTCACTCTGTCAATGTAACGCACCCAGGGAAGAGCAGACTGTCACCACTCTGTCAATGTAACACACCCATAGAAGAGCAGACTCACCCCACTCTGTCAATGTAACACACCCAGGGAAGAGCAGACTGACCTCACTCTGTCAATGTAACACACCCAGGGAAGAGCAGAATGACCCCACCCTGTCAATGTAACACCCCCAGGGAAGAGCAGACTGTAAACACTCTGTCAATGTAACACACCCAGGGAAGAGCAGACTCACCCCACTCTGTCAATGTAACACACCCAGGGAAGAGCAGACTGACCCCACTCTGTCAATGTAACACACCCAGGGAAGAGCAGAATGACCTCACTCTGTCAATGTAACACACCCAGGGAAGAGCAGACTGTCACCACTCTGTCAATGTAACACACCCAGGGAAGAGCAGACTCACCCAACTCTGTCAATGTAACACACCCAGGGAAGAGCAGAATGACCCCACTCTGTCAATGTAACACCCCCAGGGAAGAGCAGACTGTCACCACTCTGTCAATGTAACACACCGAGGGAAGAGCAGACTGACCCCACTCTGTCAATGTAACACATCCAGGGAAGAGCAGACTGACCCCAGTCTGTCAATGTAACACACCCAGGTAAGACCAGACTGACAGCACTCTGTCAATGTATCACACCCAGGGAAGAGCAGACTCACCCCACTCTATCAATGTAACACACCCAGGGTAGAGCATACTGACACCACTCTGACAATTTAACATACTCAGGGAAGAGCAGACTGACATCACTCTGTTAATTTAACACAACCAGGGATGAGCAGACGGACCCCACACTGTCAACGTAACACACCCAGGGAAGTGCAGACTGACCCCAGTCTGTCAATGTAACACACCCAGGTAAGACCAGACTGACAGCACTCTGTCAATGTATAACACACCCAGGGAAGAGCAGACTGACAGCACTCTGTCAATGTTACGAAAAAAAGGGAACAGGAGACTGAACGCACTCTGTCAATGTAACACACACAGGGAAGAGCAGACTGACCCCACTCTGTTAATGTAACACACCCAGGGAATACCAGACTGACCCCACTCTGTCAATGTAACACACCCAGAGAAGTGCAGACAGACCCCACTCTGTCAATGTAACATACACAGGGAAGAGCAGACTGACCCCACTCTGTCAATGTAACATACTCAGGGAAGAGCAGACTGAGCCCAAACTGTCAATGTAAGACACCCAGGGAAAAGCAGACTGACCCCACTCTGTCAATGTAACACAAACAGGGTAGAGCAGACTGACCACACTCGGACAATGTAACACACCCAGGGAAGTGCAGACTGACCACACTCTGTCAATGTAACACACCCAGGGAAGAGCAGACTGACCCCACTCTGTCTGTGTAACACAGCCAGGGAAGTGCAGACTGACCGAACTCTGTCAATGTAACACACCCAGGGAAGAGCAGACTGACCCCACTCTGTCTGTGTAACACACCCAGGGAAGAGCGGACTGACCCCACTCTGTCAATGTAACACACCCAGGGAAGAGCTGACTGATCCAACTCTGTCGATGTAACACACCCAGGGAAGAGCAGGCTGACCCCACTCTGTCAATGTAACACACACAGGTAAGAGCAGACTGACCCCACTCTGTCAATGTAACACAACCAGGGAAGAACAGACTGACCTCACTCTGTCAATGTAACACACCCAGGGAAGAGCAGACTGACCCCATTCTGTCAATGTAACACATCCAGGGAAGAGCAGACTGACCCAGCTCTGTCAATGTAACACACCCAGGGAAGAGCAGACTGACCCCATTCTGTCAATGTAACACATCCAGGGAAGAGCAGACTGACCCAGCTCTGTCAATGTAACACACGCAGGGAAGAGCAGACTGACCCCACTCTGTCAATGTAACACACCCAGGGAAGAGCAGACTGACCCCACTCTGTCAATGTAACACACACAGGGAAGAGCAGACTGACCCACTCTGTCAATGTAACACACCCAGGGAAGCGCAGACTGACCCCACTCTGTCAATGTAACAGACACAGGAAAGAGCGGAATGACCTCACTCTGTCAATGTAACACACCCAGGGAAGAGCAGACTGTCACCACTCTGTCAATGTAACACCCCCAGGGAAGAGCAGACTGACACCACTCTGTCAATGTAACACACCCAGGGAAGAGCAGACTGACCCCACTCTGTCAATGTAACACACCCAGGGAAGAGCAGACTGACATCACTCTGTTAATTTAACACAACCAGGGATGAGCAGACGGACCCCACTCTGTCAACGTAACACACCCAGGGAAGTGCAGACTGACCCCAGTCTGTCAATGTCACACACCCAGGTAATACTAGACTGACCCCACTCTGTCAATGTAACACACCCAGGGAAGAGCAGACTGACAGCACTCTGTCAATGTCACGGACAAAAGGGAAGAGCAGACTGACCCCACTCTGTCAAAGTAACACAACCAGCGAAGAGCAGACTGACCCCACTCTGTCAATGTAACACACCCAGGGAAGAGCAGACTGACCCCACTCTGTCAATGTAACTCACCCTGAGAAGACCAGACTGACCCCACTCTGTCAATGTAACACACCCAGGGAAGAGCAGACTGACAGCACTCTGTCAATGTTACGAAAAAAAGGGAACAGTAGACTGAACCCACTCTGCCATTGTAACACACACAGGGAAGAGCAGACTGACCCCACTCTGTTAATGTAACACACCCAGGGAATACCAGACTGATCCCACTCTGTCAATGTAACACACCCAGAGAAGTGCAGACTGACCCCACTCTCTCAATGTAACATACACAGGGAAGAGCAGACTGACCCCACTATGTTAATGTAACATACTCAGGGAAGAGCAGACTGACCCCAAACTGTCAATGTAAGACACCCAGGGAAAAGCAGACTGACCCCACTCTGTCGATGTAACACACCCAGGGAAGAGCAGACTGACCCCACTCTGTCAATGTAACACACCCAGGGAAGAGCAGACTGACCCCACTCTGTCAATGTAACACACCCAGGTAACAGCAGACTGACCCCACTCTGTCTGTGTAACACAGCCAGGGAAGTGCAGACTGACCCCACTCTGTCAATGTAACACACCCAGGGATGAGCAGACTGACCCCACTCTGTCTGTGTAACACACCCAGGGAAGAGCAGACTGACCCCACTCTGTCAATGTAACACATCCAGGGAAGAGCAGACTGACGCAGCTCTGTCAATGTAACACACGCAGGGAAGAGCAGACTGACCCCACTCTGTCAATATAACACACCCAGGGAAGAGCAGACTGACCCACTCTGTCAATGTAACACACCCAGGGAAGAGCAGACTGACCCCACTCTGTCAATGTAACACACCCAGGGAAGAGCAGACTGTCACCACTCTGTCAATGTAACACACCCAGGGAAGAGCAGACTCACCCCACTCTGTCAATGTAACACACCCAGGGTAGACTAGACTGACACCACTCTGACAATTTAACATACTCAGGGAAGAGCAGACTGACATCACTCTGTTAATTTAACACAACCAGGGATGAGCAGACGGACCCCACACTGTCAACGTAACACACCCAGGGAAGTGCAGACTGACCCCAGTCTGTCAATGTAACACACCCAGTTAAGACCAGACTGCATGCACTCTGTCAATGTATAACACACCCAGGGAAGAGCAGACTGACAGCACTCTGTCAATGTTACGAAAAAAAGGGAACAGTAGACTGAACCCACTCTGTCAATGTAACACACACAGGGAAGAGCAGACTGACCCCACTCTGTTAATGTAACACACCCAGGGAATACCAGACTGACCCCACTCTGTCAATGTAACACACCCAGAGAAGTGCAGACAGACCCCACTCTGTCAATGTAACACACCCAGGGAAGAGCAGACTGACCCCACTCTGTCAATGTAACACACCCAGGGAAGAGCAGACTGATCCAACTCTGTCAATGTAACACACCCAGAGAAGTGCGGACTGACCCCACTCTGTCAATGTAACATACAAAGCGAAGAGCAGACTGACCCAACTCTGTTAATGTAACATACTCAGGGAAGAGCAGACTGACCCCAAACTGTCAATGTAAGACACCCAGCGAAAAGCAGACTGACCCCACTCTGTCGATGTAACACACACAGGGAAGAGCAGACTGACCCCACTCTGTCAATGTAACACACCCAGGGAAGAGCAGACTGACACCACTCTGTCAATGTAACACACCCAGGGAAGAGCAGACTGACCCCACTCTGTCAATGTAACACACCCATGGAAGAGCAGACTGACCCAACTCTGTCAATTTAACACAACCAGGGAAGAGCAGACTGACCCCACTCTGTCAATGTAACACACCCAGGGAAGAGCAGACTTACCACACTCTGTCAATGTTACACACCAAAGGACGAGCAGACTGACCCCACTCTGTCTGTGTAACACACCCAGGGAAGAGCACACTGACCTCACTCTGGCAATGTAACACACCCAGGGACGAGCAGACTGACCCTACTCTGTCAATGTAACACACACAGGGAAGAGCAGACTGACCCTACTCTGTCAATGTAACACACCCAGGGAAGAGCAGACTGACCCCACTCTGTCTGTGTAACACACCCAGGGAAGAGCGGACTGACCCCACTCTGTCAATGTAACACACCCAGGGAAGAGCAGACTGATCCAACTCTGTCGATGTAACACACCCAGGGAAGAGCAGGCTGACCCCACTCTGTCAATGTAACACACACAGGTAAGAGCAGACTGACCCCACTCTGTCAATGTAACACAACCAGGGAAGAACAGACTGACCTCACTCTGTCAATGTAACACACCCAGGGAAGAGCAGACTGACCCCATTCTGTCAATGTAACACATCCAGGGAAGAGCAGACTGACCCAGCTCTGTCAATGTAACACACCCAGGGAAGAGCAGACTGACCCCATTCTGTCAATGTAACACATCCAGGGAAGAGCAGACTGACCCAGCTCTGTCAATGTAACACACGCAGGGAAGAGCAGACTGACCCCACTCTGTCAATGTAACACACCCAGGGAAGAGCAGACTGACCCCACTCTGTCAATGTAACACACACAGGGAAGAGCAGACTGACCCACTCTGTCAATGTAACACACCCAGGGAAGCGCAGACTGACCCCACTCTGTCAATGTAACAGACCCAGGAAAGAGCGGAATGACCTCACTCTGTCAATGTAACACACCCAGGGAAGAGCAGACTGTCACCACTCTGTCAATGTAACACCCCCAGGGAAGAGCAGACTGACACCACTCTGTCAATGTAACACACCCAGGGAAGAGCAGACTGACCCCACTCTGTCAATGTAACACACCCAGGGAAGAGCAGACTGACGTCACTCTGTTAATTTAACACAACCAGGGATGAGCAGACGGACTCCACTCTGTCTACGTAACACACCCAGGGAAGTGCAGACTGACCCCAGTCTGTCAATGTCACACACCCAGGTAATACTAGACTGACCCCACTCTGTCAATGTAACACACCCAGGGAAGAGCAGACTGACAGCACTCTGTCAAAGTAACACAACCAGGGAAGAGCAGACTGACCCCACTCTGTCAATGTAACACACCCAGGGAAGAGCAGACTGACCCCACTCTGTCAATGTAACTCACCCTGAGAAGACCAGACTGACCCCACTCTGTCAATGTAACACACCCAGGGAAGAGCAGACTGACAGCACTCTGTCAATGTTACGAAAAAAAGGGAACAGTAGACTGAACCCACTCTGCCATTGTAACACACACAGGGAAGAGCAGACTGACCCCACTCTGTTAATGTAACACACCCAGGGAATACCAGACTGATCCCACTCTGTCAATGTAACACACCCAGAGAAGTGCAGACTGACCCCACTCTCTCAATGTAACATACACAGGGAAGAGCAGACTGACCCCATTCTGTTAATGTAACATACTCAGGGAAGAGCAGACTGACCCCAAACTGTCAATGTAAGACACCCAGGGAAAAGCAGACTGACCCCACTCTGTCGATGTAACACACTCAGGGAAGAGCAGACTGACCCCACTCTGTCAATGTAACACACCCAGGGAAGAGCAGACTGACCCCACTCTGTCAATGTAACACACCCAGGTAAGAGCAGACTGACCCCACTCTGTCTGTGTAACACAGCCAGGGAAGTGCAGACTGACCCCACTCTGTCAATGTAACACACCCAGGGATGAGCAGACTGACCCCACTCTGTCTGTGTAACACACCCAGGGAAGAGCAAACTGACCCCACTCTGTCAATGTAACTCATCCAGGGAAGAGCAGACTGACGCAGCTCTGTCAATGTAACACACGCAGGGAAGAGCAGACTGACCCCACTCTGTCAATATAACACACCCAGGGAAGAGCAGACTGACCCACTCTGTCAATGTAACACACCCAGGGAAGAGCAGACTGACCCCACTCTGTCAATGTAACACACCCAGGGAAGAGCAGACTGTCACCACTCTGTCAATGTAACACACCCAGGGAAGAGCAGACTCACCCCACTCTGTCAATGTAACACACCCAGGGTAGAGCAGACTGACACCACTCTGACAATTTAACATACTCAGGGAAGAGCAGACTGACATCACTCTGTTAATTTAACACAACCAGGGATGAGCAGACGGACCCCACACTGTCAACGTAACACACCCAGGGAAGTGCAGACTGACCCCAGTCTGTCAATGTAACACACCCAGTTAAGACCAGACTGCATGCACTCTGTCAATGTATAACACACCCAGGGAAGAGCAGACTGACAGCACTCTGTCAATGTTACGAAAAAAAGGGAACAGTAGACTGAACCCACTCTGTCAATGTAACACACACAGGGAAGAGCAGACTGACCCCACTCTGTTAATGTAACACACCCAGGGAATACCAGACTGACCCCACTCTGTCAATGTAACACACCCAGGGAAGAGCAGACTGACCCCACTCTGTTAATGTAACACACCCAGGGAATACCAGACTGACCCCACTCTGTCAATGTAACACACCCAGGGAAGAGCAGACTGATCCAACTCTGTCTATGTAACACACCCAGGGAAGAGCAGGCTGACCCCACTCTGTCAATGTAACACACCCAGGCAAGAGCAGACTGACCCCACTCTGTCAATGTAACACACGCAGGGGAGAGCAGACTGACCCCACTCTGTCAATGTAACACACCCAGGGAAGAGCAGACTGACCCCACTCTGTCAATGTAACACACCCAGAGAAGTGCGGACTGACCCCACTCTGTCAATGTAACATACAAAGCGAAGAGCAGACTGACCCAACTCTGTTAATGTAACATACTCAGGGAAGAGCAGACTGACCCCAAACTGTCAATGTAAGACACCCAGCGAAAAGCAGACTGACCCCACTCTGTCGATGTAACACACACAGGGAAGAGCAGACTGACCCCACTCTGTCAATGTAACACACCCAGGGAAGTGCAGACTGACACCACTCTGTCAATGTAACACACCCAGGGAAGAGCAGACTGACCCCACTCTGTCAATGTAACACACCCATGGAAGAGCAGACTGACCCAACTCTGTCAATTTAACACAACCAGGGAAGAGCAGACTGACCCCACTCTGTCAATGTAACACACCCAGGGAAGAGCAGACTTACCACACTCTGTCAATGTTACACACCAAAGGACGAGCAGACTGACCCCACTCTGTCTGTGTAACACAGCCAGGGAAGAGCACACTGACCTCACTCTGGCAATGTAACACACCCAGGGACGAGCAGACTGACCCCACTCTGTCAATGTAACGAAAAAAAGGCAAGAGCAGACTGACCCCACTCTGTCAAAGTAACCCACCCAGGGAAGAGCAGTCTGACCCGACTCTGTCGATGTAACACACACAGGGAAGAGCAGACTGACCCTACTCTGTCAATGTAACACACCCAGGGAAGAGCAGGCTGACACCACTCTGTCAATGTAACACACCCAGAGAAGAGCAGACTGAAGCCACTCGGTCAATGTAACACACCCATGGAAGAGCAGACTGACCCAACTCTGTCAATGTAACTCACCCAGGGTAGAGCAGACTGCCCCCACTCTGTCAATGTAACACACCCAGGTAAGACCAGACTGACCCCACTCTGTCAATGTAACACACCCAGGGAAGAGCAGACTGACAGCACTCTGTCAATGTAACGAAAAAAAGGGAACAGCAGACTGACCCCACTCTGTCAATGTAACACACCCAGAGAAGTGCAGACTGACTCCACTCTGTCACTGTAACACACCCAGGTAAGAGCAGACTGACCCCACTCTGTCAAAGTAACCCACCCAGGGAAGAGCAGTCTGACCCCACTCTGTCGATGTAACACACACAGGGAAGAGCAGACTGACCCTACTCTGTCAATGTAACACACCCAGGGAAGAGCAGGCTGACACCACTCTGTCAATGTAACACACCCAGGGAAGAGCAGACTGAACCCACTCGGTCAATGTAACACACCCATGGAAGAGCAGACTGACCCAACTCTGTCAATGTAACACACCCAGGTAAGACCAGACTGACGCCACTCTGTCAATGTAACACACCCAGGGAAGAGCAGACTGACAGCACTCTGTCAATGTAACGAAAAAAAGGGAACAGTAGACTGAACCCACTCTGTCAATGTAACACACACAGGGAAGAGCAGACTGACACCACTCTGTTCATGTAACACACCCAGGGAAGAGCAGACTGACCCCACTCTGTCAATGTAACACACCCATGGAAGAGCAGACTGACCCAACTCTGTCAATTTAACACAACCAGGGAAGAGCAGACTGACCCCACTCTGTCAATGTAACACACCCAGGGAAGAGCAGACTTACCACACTCTGTCAATGTTACACACCAAAGGACGAGCAGACTGACCCCACTCTGTCTGTGTAACACAGCCAGGGAAGAGCACACTGACCTCACTCTGGCAATGTAACACACCCAGGGACGAGCAGACTGACCCCACTCTGTCAATGTAACGAAAAAAAGGCAAGAGCAGACTGACCCCACTCTGTCAAAGTAACCCACCCAGGGAAGAGCAGTCTGACCCCACTCTGTCGATGTAACACACACAGGGAAGAGCAGACTGACCCTACTCTGTCAATGTAACACACCCAGGGAAGAGCAGGCTGACACCACTCTGTCAATGTAACACACCCAGAGAAGAGCAGACTGAAGCCACTCGGTCAATGTAACACACCCATGGAAGAGCAGACTGACCCAACTCTGTCAATGTAACTCACCCAGGGTAGAGCAGACTGACCCCACTCTGTCAATGTAACACACCCAGGTAAGACCAGACTGACACCACTCTGTCAATGTAACACACCCAAGGAAGAGCAGACTGACCCCACTCTGTCAATGTAACACACCCAGGGAAGAGCAGACTTACCACACTCTGTCAATGTTACACACCAAAGGAAGAGCAGACTGACCCCACTCTGTCTGTGTAACACAGCCAGGGAAGAGCACACTGACCTCACTCTGGCAATGTAACACACCCAGGGACGAGCAGACTGACCCCACTCAGTCAATGTAACGTAAAAAAGGCAAGAGCAGACTGACCCAACTCTGTCAAAGTAACCCACGCAGGGAAGTGCAGACTGACCCCACTCTGTCGATGTAACACACACAGGGAAGAGAAGACTGACCCTACTCTGTCAATGTAACACACCCAGGGAAGAGCAGACTGACCCCACTCGGTCAATGTAACACACCCATGGGAGAGCAGACTGACCCAACTCTGTCAATGTAACTCACCCAGGGTAGAGCCGACTGACCCCACTCTGTCAATGTAACACACCCAGGGAAGAGCAGACTGACACCACTCTGTCAATGTAACACACGCAGGGAAGAGCAGACTGAACCCACTCGGTCAATGTAACACACACATGGAAGAGCAGACTGACCCAACTCTGTCAATGTAACACTCCCAGGTAAGAGCAGACTGACCCCACTCTGTCAATGTAACACACCCAGGGAAGAGCAGACTGAGAGCACTCTGTCAATGTAACGAAAAAAAGGGAACAGCAGACTGACCCCACTCTGTCAATGTAACACACCCAGGGAAGAGCAGACTTACCACACTCTGTCAATGTTACACACCAAAGGACGAGCAGACTGACCCCACTCTGTCTGTGTAACACAGCCAGGGAAGAGCACACTGACCTCACTCTGGCAAAGTAACACACCCAGGGACGAGCAGACTGACCAAACTCTGTCAATGTAACTCACCCAGGGTAGAGCCGACTGACCCCACTCTGTCAATGTAACACACCCAGGGAAGAGCAGACTGACACCACTCTGTCAATGTAACACACCCAGGGAACAGTAGACTGAACCCACTCTGTCAATGTAACACACACAGGGAAGAGCAGACTGACCCCACTCTGTTCATGTAACACACCCAGGGAAGAGTAGACTGACCCCACTCTGTCAATGTAACACACCCATGGAAGAGCAGACTGACCCAACTCTGTCAATTTAACACAACCAGGGAAGAGCAGACTGACCCCACTCGGTCAATGTAACACACCCAGGGAAGAGCAGACTTACCACACTCTGTCAATGTTACACACCAAAGGACGAGCAGACTGACCCCACTCTGTCTGTGTAACACAGCCAGGGAAGAGCACACTGACCTCACTCTGGCAATGTAACACACCCAGGGACGAGCAGACTGACCCCACTCTGTCAATGTAACGAAAAAAAGGCAAGAGCAGACTGACCCCACTCTGTCAAAGTAACCCACCCAGGGAAGAGCAGTCTGACCCCACTCTGTCGATGTAACACACACAGGGAAGAGCAGACTGACCCTACTCTGTCAATGTAACACACCCAGGGAAGAGCAGGCTGACACCACTCTGTCAATGTAACACACCCAGAGAAGAGCAGACTGAAGCCACTCGGTCAATGTAACACACCCATGGAAGAGCAGACTGACCCAACTCTGTCAATGTAACTCACCCAGGGTAGAGCAGACTGACCCCACTCTGTCAATGTAACACACCCAGGTAAGACCAGACTGACCCCACTCTGTCAATGTAACACACCCAGGGAAGAGCAGACTGACAGCACTCTGTCAATGTAACGAAAAAAAGGGAACAGCAGACTGACCCCACTCTGTCAATGTAACACACCCAGAGAAGTGCAGACTGACCCCACTCTGTCAAAGTAACCCACCCAGGGAAGAGCAGTCTGACCCCACTCTGTCGATGTAACACACACAGGGAAGAGCAGACTGACCCTACTCTGTCAATGTAACACACCCAGGGAAGAGCAGGCTGACACCACTCTGTCAATGTAACACACCCAGGGAAGAGCAGACTGAACCCACTCGGTCAATGTAACACACCCATGGAAGAGCAGACTGACCCAACTCTGTCAATGTAACACACCCAGGTAAGACCAGACTGACGCCACTCTGTCAATGTAACACACCCAGGGAAGAGCAGACTGACAGCACTCTGTCAATGTAACGAAAAAAAGGGAACAGTAGACTGAACCCACTCTGTCAATGTAACACACACAGGGAAGAGCAGACTGACCCCACTCTGTTCATGTAACACACCCAGGGAATACCAGACTCACCCCACTCTGTCAATGTAACACACCCAGAGAAGTGCAGACTCACCCCGCTCTGTCAATGTAACATACACAGGGAAGAGCAGACTGACCCCACTCTGTCAATGTAACATACTCAGGGAAGAGCAGACTGACCCCAAACTGTCAATGTAAGACACCCAGGGAAAGGGAGACTGACCCCACTATGTCAATGTAACACAACCAGGGTAGACCAGACTGACCACACTCAGTCAATGTAACACACTCAGGGAAGTGCAGACTGACCCCACTCTGTCAATATAACACACCCAGGGAAGAGCAGACTGACCCCACTCTGTCAATGTAACACAGCCAGGGAAGTGCAGACTGACCCCACTCTGTCAATGTAACAGAACCAGGGAAGAGCAGACTGACCCCACTCTGTCTTTGTAACCCAGCCAGGGAAGTGCAGACTGACCCCACTCTGTCAATGCAACACACCCAGGGAAGAGCAGACTTACCCCACTCTGTCAATGTAACACACCAAAGGAAGAGCAGACTGACCCCACTCTGTCTGTGTAACACAGCCAGGGAAGAGCAGACTGACCTCACTCTGGCAATGTAACACACCCAGGGAAGAGCAGACTGACCCCACTCTGTCAATGTAACGAAAAAAAGGCAAGAGCAGACTGACCCCACTCTGTCAAAGTAACCCACCCAGGGACGAGCAGACTGACCGAACTCTGTCGATGTAACACACACAGGGAAGAGCAGACTGTCCCCACTCTGTCAATGTAACATACCCAGGGAAGAGCAGACTGACACCACTCTGTCAATGTAACACACCCAGGGAAGAGCAGACTGACCCCACTCTGTCAATGTAACACACCCATGGAAGAGCAGACTGACCCAACTCTGTCAATGTAACACACCCAGGGAAGAGCGGACTGACACCACTCTGTCAATGTAACTCACCCAGTGTAGAGCAGACTGACCCCAATCTGTCAATGTAACACACCCAGGGAAGAGCAGACTGACACCACTCTGTCAATTTAACACAACCAGGGAAGAGCAGACGGACCCCACCCTGACAACGTAACAAACCCAGGGAAGTGCAGACTGACCCCAGTCTGTCAATGTAACACACCCAGGTAATACCAGACTGACCCCACTCTGTCAATGTAACACACCCAGGGAAGAGCAGACTGACAGCACTCTGTCAATGTTACGAAAAAAAGGGAACAGTAGACTGAACCAACTCTGCCAATGTAACACACACAGGGAAGAGCAGACTGACCCCACTCTGTCAATGTAACATACCCAGAGAAGTGCAGACTGACCCCACTCTGTCAATGTAACATACACAGGGAAGAGCAGACTGACCCCACTCTGTTAATGTAACATACTCAGGGAAGAGCAGACTGACCCCAAACTGACAATGTAAGACACCCAGGGAAAAGCAGACTGACCCCACTCTGTCGAATTAACACCCACAGGGAAGAGCAGACTGACCCCACTCTGTCAATGTAACACACCCAGGGAAGAGCAGACGGACACCACTCTGTCAATGTAACACACCCAAGGAAGAGCAGACTGACCCCACTCTGTCAATGTAACACACCCAGGGAAGAGCAGACTTACCACACTCTGTCAATGTTACACACCAAAGGAAGAGCAGACTGACCCCACTCTGTCTGTGTAACACAGCCAGGGAAGAGCACACTGACCTCACTCTGGCAATGTAACACACCCAGGGACGAGCAGACTGACCCCACTCAGTCAATGTAACGAAAAAAAGGCAAGAGCAGACTGACCCAACTCTGTCAAAGTAACCCACCCAGGGAAGTGCAGTCTGACCCCACTCTGTCGATGTAACACACACAGGGAAGAGAAGACTGACCCTACTCTGTCAATGTAACACACCCAGGGAAGAGCAGACTGACCCCACTCGGTCAATGTAACACACCCATGGAAGAGCAGACTGACCCAACTCTGTCAATGTAACTCACCCAGGGTAGAGCCGACTGACCCCACTCTGTCAATGTAACACACCCAGGGAAGAGCAGACTGACACCACTCTGTCAATGTAACACACCCAGGGAAGAGCAGACTGAACCCACTCGGTCAATGTAACACACACATGGAAGAGCAGACTGACCCAACTCAGTCAATGTAACACTCCCAGGTAAGAGCAGACTGACCCCACTCTGTCAATGTAACACAGCCAGGGAAGAGCAGACTGACCTCACTCTGGCAATGTAACACACCCAGGGAAGAGCAGACTGACCCCACTCTGTCAATGTAACGAAAAAAAGGCAAGAGCAGACTGACCCCACTCTGTCAAAGTAACCCACCCAGGGACGAGCAGACTGACCGAACTCTGTCGATGTAACACACACAGGGAAGAGCAGACTGTCCCCACTCTGTCAATGTAACATACCCAGGGAAGAGCAGACTGACACCACTCTGTCAATGTAACACACCCAGGGAAGAGCAGACTGACCCCACTCTGTCAATGTAACACACCCATGGAAGAGCAGACTGACCCAACTCTGTCAATGTAACACACCCAGGGAAGAGCGGACTGACACCACTCTGTCAATGTAACTCACCCAGGGTAGAGCAGACTGACCCCAATCTGTCAATGTAACACACCCAGGGAAGAGCAGACTGACACCACTCTGTCAATTTAACACAACCAGGGAAGAGCAGACGGACCCCACCCTGACAACGTAACAAACCCAGGGAAGTGCAGACTGACCCCAGTCTGTCAATTTAACACACCCAGGTAATACCAGACTGACCCCACTCTGTCAATGTAACACACCCAGGGAAGAGCAGACTGACAGCACTCTGTCAATGTTACGAAAAAAAGGGAACAGTAGACTGAACCAACTCTGCCAATGTAACACACACAGGGAAGAGCAGACTGACCCCACTCTGTCAATGTAACATACCCAGAGAAGTGCAGACTGACCCCACTCTGTCAATGTAACATACACAGGGAAGAGCAGACTGACCCCACTCTGTTAATGTAACATACTCAGGGAAGAGCAGACTGACCCCAAACTGACAATGTAAGACACCCAGGGAAAAGCAGACTGACCCCACTCTGTCGAATTAACACCCACAGGGAAGAGCAGACAGACCCCACTCTGTCAATGTAACACACCCAGGGAAGAGCAGACGGACACCACTCTGTCAATGTAACACACCCAAGGAAGAGCAGACTGACCCCACTCTGTCAATGTAACACACCCAGGGAAGAGCAGACTTACCACACTCTGTCAATGTTACACACCAAAGGAAGAGCAGACTGACCCCACTCTGTCTGTGTAACACAGCCAGGGAAGAGCACACTGACCTCACTCTGGCAATGTAACACACCCAGGGACGAGCAGACTGACCCCACTCAGTCAATGTAACGAAAAAAAGGCAAGAGCAGACTGACCCAACTCTGTCAAAGTAACCCACCCAGGGAAGTGCAGTCTGACCCCACTCTGTCGATGTAACACACACAGGGAAGAGAAGACTGACCCTACTCTGTCAATGTAACACACCCAGGGAAGAGCAGACTGACCCCACTCGGTCAATGTAACACACCCATGGAAGAGCAGACTGACCCAACTCTGTCAATGTAACTCACCCAGGGTAGAGCCGACTGACCCCACTCTGTCAATGTAACACACCCAGGGAAGAGCAGACTGACACCACTCTGTCTATGTAACACACCCAGGGAAGAGCAGACTGAACCCACTCGGTCAATGTAACACACACATGGAAGAGCAGACTGACCCAACTCAGTCAATGTAACACTCCCAGGTAAGAGCAGACTGACCCCACTCTGTCAATGTAACACACCCAGGGAAGAGCAGACTGAGAGCACTCTGTCAATGTAACGAAAAAAAGGGAACAGCAGACTGACCCCACTCTGTCAATGTAACACACCCAGGGAAGAGCAGACTTAGCACACTCTGTCAATGTTACACACCAAAGGACGAGCAGACTGACCCCACTCTGTCTGTGTAACACAGCCAGGGAAGAGCACACTGACCTCACTCTGGCAAAGTAACACACCCAGGGACGAGCAGACTGACCCCACTCTGTCAATGTAACGAAAAAAAGGCAAGAGCAGACTGACCCCACTCTGTCAAAGTAACCCACCCAGGGAAGTGCAGGCTGACCCCACTCTGTCGATGTAACACACACAGGGAAGAGCAGACTGACCCTACTCTGTCAATGTAACACACCCAGGGAAGAGCAGGCTGACACCACTCTGTCAATGTAACACACCCAGAGAAGAGCAGACTGAAGCCACTCGGTCAATGTAACACACCCATGGAAGAGCAGACTGACCCAACTCTGTCAATGTAACTCACCCAGGGTAGAGCAGACTGCCCCCACTCTGTCAATGTAACACACCCAGGTAAGACCAGACTGACCCCACTCTGTCAATGTAACACACCCAGGGAAGAGCAGACTGACAGCACTCTGTCAATGTAACGAAAAAAAGGGAACAGCAGACTGACCCCACTCTGTCAATGTAACACACCCAGAGAAGTGCAGACTGACCCCACTCTGTCACTGTAACACACCCAGGTAAGAGCAGACTGACCCCACTCTGTCAAAGTAACCCACCCAGGGAAGAGCAGTCTGACCCCACTCTGTCGATGTAACACACACAGGGAAGAGCAGACTGACCCTACTCTGTCAATGTAACACACCCAGGGAAGAGCAGGCTGACACCACTCTGTCAATGTAACACACCCAGGGAAGAGCAGACTGAACCCACTCGGTCAATGTAACACACCCATGGAAGAGCAGACTGACCCAACTCTGTCAATGTAACACACCCAGGTAAGACTAGACTGACGCCACTCTGTCAATGTAACACACCCAGGGAAGAGCAGACTGACAGCACTCTGTCAATGTAACGAAAAAAAGGGAACAGTAGACTGAACCCACTCTGTCAATGTAACACACACAGGGAAGAGCAGACTGACCCCACTCTGTTCATGTAACACACCCAGGGAATACCAGACTCACCCCACTCTGTCAATGTAACACACCCAGAGAAGTGCAGACTCACCCCACTCTGTCAATGTAACATACACAGGGAAGAGCAGACTGACCCCACTCTGTCAATGTAACATACTCAGGGAAGAGCCGACTGACCCCAAACTGTCAATGTAAGACACCCAGGGAAAGGCAGACTGACCCCACTATGTCAATGTAACACAACCAGGGTAGACCAGACTGACCACACTCAGTCAATGTAACACACTCAGGGAAGTGCAGACTGACCCCACTCTGTCAATATAACACACCCAGGGAAGAGCAGACTGACCCCACTCTGTCAATGTAACACAGCCAGGGAAGTGCAGACTGACCCCACTCTGTCAATGTAACAGAACCAGGGAAGAGCAGACTGACCCCACTCTGTCTGTGTAACACAGCCAGGGAAGTGCAGACTGACCCCACTCTGTCAATGCAACACACCCAGGGAAGAGCAGACTTACCCCACTCTGTCAATGTAACACACCAAAGGAAGAGCAGACTGACCCCACTCTGTCTGTGTAACACAGCCAGGGAAGAGCAGACTGACCTCACGCTGGCAATGTAACACACCCAGGGAAGAGCAGACTGACCCCACTCTGTCAATGTAACACACCCACGGAAGAGCAGACTGATCCAACTCAGTCTATGTAACACACCCAGGGAAGAGCAGGCTGACCCCACTCTGTCAATGTAACACACCCAGGTAAGAGCACACTGACCCCACTCTGTCAATGTAACACACACAGGGAAGAGCAGACTGTCCTCACTCTGTCAATGTAACACACCCAGGGAAGAGCAGACTGACCCCACTCTGTCAATGTAACACATCCAGGGAAGAGCAGACTGACCCCACTCTGTCAATGTAACACACACAGGGAAGAGCAGACTGTCCTCACTCTGTCAATGTAACACACCCAGGGAAGAGCAGGCTGACACCACTCTGTCAATGTAACACACCCAGGGAAGAGCAGACTGAACCCACTCGGTCAATGTAACACACCCATGGAAGAGCAGACTGACCCAACTCTGTCAATGTAACACACCCAGGTAAGACCAGACTGACGCCACTCTGTCAATGTAACACACCCAGGGAAGAGCAGACTGACAGCACTCTGTCAATGTAACGAAAAAATGGGAACAGTAGACTGAACCCACTCTGTCAATGTAACACACACAGGGAAGAGCAGACTGACCCCACTCTGTTCATGTAACACACCCAGGGAATACCAGACTCACCCCACTCTGTCAATGTAACACACCCAGAGAAGTGCAGACTCACCCCACTCTGTCAATGTAACATACACAGGGAAGAGCAGACTGACCCCACTCTGTCAATGTAACATACTCAGGGAAGAGCCGACTGACCCCAAACTGTCAATGTAAGACACCCAGGGAAAGGCAGACTGACCCCACTATGTCAATCTAACACAACCAGGGTAGACCAGACTGACCACACTCAGTCAATGTAACACACTCAGGGAAGTGCAGACTGACCCCACTCTGTCAATATAACACACCCAGGGAAGAGCAGACTGACCCCACTCTGTCAATGTAACACAGCCAGGGAAGTGCAGACTGACCCCACTCTGTCAATGTAACAGAACCAGGGAAGAGCAGACTGACCCCACTCTGTCTGTGTAACACAGCCAGGGAAGTGCAGACTGACCCCACTCTGTCAATGCAACACACCCAGGGAAGAGCAGACTTACCCCACTCTGTCAATGTAACACACCAAAGGAAGAGCAGACTGACCCCACTCTGTCTGTGTAACACAGCCAGGGAAGAGCAGACTGACCTCACTCTGGCAATGTCACACACCCAGGGAAGAGCAGACTGACCCCACTCTGTCAAAGTAACCCACCCAGGGACGAGCAGACTGACCGAACTCTGTCGATGTAACACACACAGGGAAGAGCAGACTGTCCCCACTCTGTCAATGTAACATACCCAGGGAAGAGCAGACTTCCACCACTCTGTCAATGTAACACACCCAGGGAAGAGCAGACTGACCCCACTCTGTCAATGTAACACACCCATGGAAGAGCAGACTGACCCAACTCTGTCAATGTAACACACCCAGGGAAGAGCAGACTGACACCACTCTGTCAATGTAACTCACCCAGGGTAGAGCAGACTGACCCCAATCTGTCAATGTAACACACCCAGGGAAGAGCAGACTGACACCACTCTGTCAATTTAACACAACCAGGGAAGAGCAGACGGACCCCACACTGACAACGTAACAAACCCAGTGAAGTTCAGACTGACCCCAGTCTGTCAATGTAACACACCCAGGTAATACCAGACTGACCCCACTCTGTCAATGTAACACACCCAGGGAAGAGCAGACTGACAGCACTCTGTCAATGTCACGAAAAAAAGGGAAGAGCAGACTGACCCCACTCTGTCAATGTAACTCACCCAGAGAAGACCAGACTGACCCCACTCTGTCAATGTAACAGAACCAGGGAAGAGCAGACTGACAGCACTCTGTCAATGTTACGAAAAAAAGGGAACAGAAGACTGAACCAACTCTGCCAATGTAACACACACAGGGAAGAGCAGACTGACCCCACTCTGTCAATGTAACATACTCAGGGAAGAGCAGACTGACCCCAAACTGTCAATGTAAGACACCCAGGGAAAAGCAGACTGACCCCACTCTGTCGATGTAACACCCACAGGGAAGAGCAGACTGACCCCACTCTGTCAATGTAACACACCCAGGGAAGAGCAGACTGACACCACTCTGTCAATGTAACACACCCAAGGAAGAGCAGACTGACCCCACTCTGTCAATGTAACACATCCATGGAAGAGCAGACTGACACAACTCTGTCAATGTAACACACCCAGGGAAGAGCAGACTGACCCCACTCTGTCAATGTAACACACCCAGGGAAGAGCAGACTTACCACACTCTGTCAATGTTACACACCAAAGGAAGAGCAGACTGACCCCACTCTGTCTGTGTAACACAGCCAGGGAAGAGCACACTGACCTCACTCTGGCAATGTAACACGCCCAGGGACGAGCAGACTGACCCCACTCTGTCAATGTAACGAAAAAAAGGCAAGAGCAGACTGACCCCACTCTGTCAAAGTAACCCACCCAGGGAAGTGCAGTCTGACCCCACTCTGTCGATGTAACACACACAGGGAAGAGAAGACTGACCCTACTCTGTCAATGTAACACACCCAGGGAAGAGCAGACTGACCCCACTCGGTCAATGTAACACACCCATGGAAGAGCAGACTGACCCAACTCTGTCAATGTAACTCACCCAGGGTAGAGCCGACTGACCCCACTCTGTCAATGTAACACACCCAGGGAAGAGCAGACTGACACCACTCTGTCAATGTAACACAGCCAGGGAAGAGCAGACTGAACCCACTCGGTCAATGTAACACACGCATGGAAGAGCAGACTGACCCAACTCAGTCAATGTAACACTCCCAGGTAAGACCAGACTGACCCCACTCTGTCAATGTAACACACCCAGGGAAGAGCAGACTGAGAGCACTCTGTCAATGTAACGAAAAAAAGGGAACAGCAGACTGACCCCACTCTGTCAATGTAACACACCCAGGGAAGAGCAGACTGACCCCACTCTGTCAATGAAACACACCCAGGTAAGAGCAGACTGACCCCACTCTGTCAATGTAACACACCCAGAGAAGACCAGACTGACCACACTCTGTCAATGTAACACACCCAGGTAAGAGCAGACTGACCCCACTCTGTCAATGTAACACACCCAGAGAAGACCAGACTGACCACACTCTGTCAATGTAACACACCCAGAGAAGAGCAGACTGACCCAACTCTGTCAATGTAACACACCCAGGTAAGACCAGACTGACGCCACTCTGTCAATGTAACACACCCAGGGAAGAGCAGACTGACAGCACTCTGTCAATGTAACGAAAAAAAGGGAACAGTAGACTGAACCCACTCTGTCAATGTAACACACACAGGGAAGAGCAGACTGACCCCACTCTGCTCATGTAACACACCCAGGGAATACCAGACTCACCCCACTCTGTCAATGTAACACACCCAGAGAAGTGCAGACTCACCCCACTCCGTCAATGTAACATACACAGGGAAGAGCAGACTGACCCCACTCTGTCAATGTAACATACTCAGGGAAGAGCAGACTGACCCCAAACTGTCAATGTAAGACACCCAGGGAATGGCAGACTGACCCCACTCTGTCAATGTAACACAACCAGGGCAGACCAGACTGACCACACTCAGTCAATGTAACACACTCAGGGAAGTGCAGACTGACCCCACTCTGTCAATATAACACACCCAGGGAAGAGCAGACTAACCCCACTCTGTCAATGTAACACAGCCAGGGAAGTGCAGACTGACCCCACTCTTTCAATGTAACAGAACCAGGGAAGAGCAGACTGACCCCACTCTGTCTGTGTAACACAGCCAGGGAAGTGCAGACTGACCCCACTCTGTCAATGTAACACACCCAGGGAAGAGGAGACTTACCCCACTCTGTCAATGTAACACACCAAAGGAAGAGCAGACTGACTCCACTCTGTCTGTGTAACACAGCCAGGGAAGAGCAGACAGACCTCACTCTGGCAATGTAACACACCCAGGGAAGAGCAGACTGACCCCACTCTGTCAATGTAACGAAAAAAAGGCAAGAGCAGACTGACCCCACTCTGTCAAAGTAACCCACCCAGGGACGAGCAGACTGACCCCACTTTGTCGATGTAACACACACAGGGAAGAGCAGACTGTCCCCACTCTGTCAATGTAACATACCCAGGGAAGAGCAGACTGACACCACTCTGTCAATGTAACACACCCAGGGAAGAGCAGACTGACCCCACTCTGTCAATGTAACACACCCATGGAAGAGCAGACTGACCCCACTCTGTCAATGTAACACAACCAGGGCAGACCAGACTGACCACACTCAGTCAATGTAAGACACTCAGGGAAGTGCAGACTGACCCCACTCTGTCAATATAACACACCCAGGGAAGAGCAGACTGACCCCACTCTGTCAATGTAACACACCAAGGGAAGAGCAAACTGACCCCACTCTGTCAATGTAACACACCCATGGAAGAGCAGACTGACCCAACTCTGTCAATGTAACACACCCAGGGAAGAGCAGACTGACACCACTCTGTCAATGTAACTCACCCAGGGTAGAGCAGACTGACCCCAATCTGTCAATGTAACACACCCAGGGAAGAGCAGACTAACACCACTCTGTCAATTTAACACAACCAGGGAAGAGCAGACGGACCCCACACTGACAACGTAACAAACCCAGGGAAGTGCAGACTGAACCCAGTCTGTCAATGTAACACACCCAGGTAATACCAGACTGACCCCACTCTGTCAATGTAACACACCCAGGGAAGAGCAGACTGACAGCACTCTGTCAATGTCACAAAAAAAAGGGAAGAGCAGACTGACCCCACTCTGTCAATGTAACTCACCCAGAGAAGACCAGACTGACCCCACGCTGTCAATGTAACACACCCAAGGAAGAGCAGACTGACAGCACTCTGTCAATGTTACGAAAAAAAGTGAACAGTAGACTGAACCAACTCTGCCAATGTAACACACACAGGGAAGAGCAGACTGACCCCACTCTATCAATGTAACACACCCAGAGAAGTGCAGACTGACCCCACTCTGTCAATGTAACATACACAGGGAAGAGCAGACTGACCCCACTCTGTTAATGTAACATACTCAGGGAAGAGCAGACTGACCCCAAACTGTCAATGTAAGACACCCAGGGAAAAGCAGACTGACCGCACTCTGTCGATGTAACACCAACAGGGAAGAGCAGACTGACCCCACTCTGTCAATGTAACACACCCAGGGAAGAGCAGACTGACACCACTCTGTCAATGTAACATACCCAGGGAAGAGCAGACTGACACCACTCTGTCAATGTAACACACCCAGGGAAGAGCAGACTGACCCCACTCTTTCAATGTAACACACCCATGGAAGAGCAGACTGACCCAACTCTGTCAATGTAACACACCCAGGGAAGAGCAGACTGACCCCACTCTGTCAATGTAACACACCCAGGGAAGAGCAGACTTACCACACTCTGTCAATGTTACACACCAAAGGAAGAGCAGACTGACCCCACTCTGTCTGTGTAACACAGCCAGGGAAGAGCACACTGACCTCACTCTGGCAATGTAACACACCCAGGGACGAGCAGACTGACCCCACTCTGTCAATGTAACGAAAAAAAGGCAAGAGCAGACTGACCCCACTCTGTCAAAGTAACCCACCCAGGGAAGAGCAGTCTGACCCCACTCTGTCGATGTAACACACACAGGGAAGAGCAGACTGACACTACTCTGTCAATGTAACACACCCAGGGAAGAGCAGACTGACCCCACTCGGTCAATGTAACACACCCATGGAAGAGCAGACTGACCCAACTCTGTCAATGTAACTCACCCAGGGTAGAGCAGACTGACCCCACTCTGTCAATGTAACACACCCAGGGAAGAGCAGACTGACACCACTGTGTCAATTTAACACAACCAGGGAAGAGCAGACGGACCCCACACTGTCAACGTAACACACCCAGGGAAGTGCAGACTGAACCAAGTCTGTCAATGTAACACACCCAGGTAAGACCAGACTGACCCCACTCTGTCAATGTAACACACCCAGGGAAGAGCAGACTGACAGCACTCTGTCAATGTAACGAAAAAATGGGAACAGCAGACTGACCCCACTCTGTCAATGTAACACACCCAGAGAAGTGCAGACTGACCCCACTCTGTCAATGTAACTTACCCAGGGACGAGCAGACTGACCCCACTCTGTCAATGTAACTTACTCAGGGAAGAGCAGACTGACCCCAAACTGTCAATGTAAGACACCCAGGGAAAAGCAGACTGACCCCAATCTGTCAATGTAACACAACCAGGGTAGAGCAGACTGACCACACTCGGTCAATGTAACACACCCAGGGAAGTGCAGACTGACCCCACTCTGTCAATGTAACACACCCAGGGAAGAGCAGACTGACCCCACTCTGTCAATGTAACACACCCAGGTAAGAGCAGACTGACCCCACTCTGTCAATGTAACACACCCAGAGAAGACCAGACGGACCACACTCTGTCAATGTAACACACCCAGGGAAGAGCAGACTGACAGCACTCAGTCAATGTTACGAAAAAAAGGGAACAGTAGACTGAACCCACTCTGTCAATGTAACACCCACAGGGAAGAGCAGACTGAACCCACTCTGTTCATGTAACACACCCAGGGAATACCAGACTCAACACACTCTGTCAATGTAACACACCCAGAGAAGTGCAGACTCACCCCACTCTGTCAATGTAACATACACAGGGAAGAGCAGACTGACCCCACTCTGTCAATGTAACATACTCAGGGAAGAGCAGACTGACCCCAAACTGTCAATGTAAGACACCCAGGGAAAGGCAGACTGACCCCACTCTGTCAATGTAACACAACCAGGGTAGACCAGACTGACCACACTCAGTCAATGTAACACACCGAGGGAAGTGCAGACTGACCCCACTCTGTCAATATAACACACCCAGGGAAGAGCAGACTGACCCCACTCTGTCAATGTAACACACACAGGTAAGAGCAGACTGACCCCACTCTGTCAATGTAACAGAACCAGGGAAGAGCAGACTGACCCCACTCTGTCTGTGTAACACAGCCAGGGAAGTGCAGACTTACCCCACTCTGTCAATGTAACACACCAATGGAAGAGCAGACTGACCCCACTCTGTCTGTGTAACACAGCCAGGGAAGAGCAGACTGACCTCACTCTGTCAATGTAACACACCCAGGGAAGAGCAGACTGACCCCACTCTGTCAATGTAACGAAAAAAAGGCAAGAGCAGACTGACCCCACTCTGTCAAAGTAACCCACCCAGGGACGAGCAGACTGACCCCACTCTGTCGATGTAACACACACAGGGAAGAGCAGACTGACCCCACTCTGTCAATGTAACATACCCAGGGAAGAGCAGACTTCCACCACTCTGTCAATGTAACACACCCAGGGAAGAGCAGACTGGCCCCACTCTGTCAATGTAACACACCCATGGAAGAGCAGACTGACCCAACTCTGTCAATGTAACACACCCAGGGAAGAGCAGACTGACACCACTCTGTCAATGTAACTCACCCAGGGTAGAGCAGACTGACCCCAATCTTTCAATGTAACACACCCAGGGAAGAGCAGACTGACACCACTCTGTCAATTTAACACAACCAGGGAAGAGCAGACGGACCCCACACTGACAACGTAACAAACCCAGGGAAGTGCAGACTGACCCCAGTCTGTTAATGTAACATACTCAGGGAAGAGCAGACTGACCCCAAACTGTCAATGTAAGACACCCAGGGAAAAGCAGACTGACCCCACTCTGTCGATGTAACACACACAGGGAAGAGCAGACTGTCCCCACTCTGTTAATGTAACACACCCAGGGAAGAGCAGACTGACACCACTCTGTCAATGTAACACACCCAGGGAAGAGCAGACTGACCCCACTCTGTCAATGTAACACACCCATGGAAGAGCAGACTGACCCAACTCTGTCAATGTAACATACCCAGGGAAGAGCAGACTTACCACACTCTGTCAATGTTACACACCAAAGGAAGAGCAGACTGACCCCACTCTGTCTGTGTAACACAGCCAGGGAAGGGCACACTGACCTCACTCTGGCAATGTAACACACCCAGGGACGAGCAGACTGACGCCACTCTGTCAATGTAACGAAACAAAGGCAAGAGCAGACTGACCCCACTCTGTCAAAGTAACCCACCCAGGGAAGAGCAGTCTGACCCCACTCTGTCGATGTAACACACACAGGGAAGAGCAGACTGACCCTACTCTGTCAATGTAACACACCCAGGGAAGAGCAGGCTGACATCACTCTGTCAATGTAACACACCCAGGGAAGAGCAGACTGACCCCACTCGGTCAATGTAACACATCCATGGAAGAGCAGACTGTCCCAACTCTGTGAATGTAACACACCCAGGGAAGAGCAGACTGACACCACTCTGTCAATGTAACTCACCCAGGGTAGAGCAGACTGACCCCACTCTGTCAATGTAACACACCCAGGGAAGAGCAGACTGACACCACTCTGTCAATGTAACACACCCAGGAAAGACCAGACTGACCCCACTCTGTCAATGTAACACACCCAGGGAAGAGCAGACTGACAGCACTCTGTCAATGTAACGAAAAAAAGGGTAGAGCAGACTGACCCCACTCTGTCAATGTAACACACCCAGAGAAGTGCAGACTGACCCCACTCTGTCAATTTAACTTACCCAGGGAAGAGCAGACTGACCCCAGTCTGTCAATGTAACATACTCAGGGAAGAGCAGACTGACCCGAAACTGTCAATGTAAGACACCCAGGGAAAAGCAGACTGACCCCACTCTGTCAATGTAACACAACCAGGGTAGAGCAGACTGACCACACTCGGTCAATGTAACACACCCAGGGAAGTGCAGACTGACCCCACTCTGTCAATGTAACACACCCAGGGAAGAGCAGACTGACCACACTCTGTCAATGTAACACACCCAGGGAAGAGCAGACTGACCCCACTCTGTCAATGTAACACACCCAGAGAAGACCAGACTGACCACACTCTGTCAATGTAACACACCCAGGGAAGAGCAGACTGACAGCACTCAGTCAATATTACGAAAAAAAGGGAACAGTAGACTGAACCCACTCAGTCAATGTAACACACAGGGATGAGCAGACTGACCCCACTCTGTTCATGTAACACACCCAGGGAATACCAGACTCACCCCACTCTGTCAATGTAACACACCCAGAGAAGTGCAGACTGACCCCACTCTGTCAATGTAACATACTCAGGGAAGAGCAGACTGACCCCAAACTGTCAATGTAAGACACCCAGGGAAAGGCAGACTGACCCCACTCTGTCAATGTAACACAACCAGGGTAGACCAGACTGACCACACTCAGTCAATGTAACACATCCAGGGAAGTGCAGACTGACCCCACTCTGTCAATATAACACACCCAGGGAAGAGCAGACTGACCCCACTCTGTCAATCTAACACACACAGGTAAGAGCAGACTTACCCCACTCTGTCTGTGTAACACAGCCAGGGAAGTGCAGACTGACCCCACTCTGTCAATGTAACAGAACCAGGGAAGAGCAGACTGACCCCACTCTGTCTGTGTAACACAGCCAGGGATGTGCAGACTGACCCCACTCTGTCAATGTAACACACCCAGGGAAGAGCAGACTTTCCACACTCTGTCAATGTAACACACCAAAGGAAGGGCAGACTGTCCCCACTCTGTCTGTGTAACACAGCCAGGGAAGAGCAGACTGACCTCACTCTGGCAATGTAACACACCCAGGGAAGAGCAGACTGACCCCACTCTGTCAATGTAACGAAAAAAAGGCAAGAGCAGACTGACCCCACTCTGACAAAGTAACCCATCCAGGGACGAGCAGACTGACCCCCCTCTGTCGATGTAACACACGCAGGGAAGAGCAGACTGACCCCACTCTGTCAATGTAACATACCCCGGGAAGAGCAGACTGACACCACTCTGTCAATGTAACACACCCCGGGAAGAGCAGACTGACCTCACTCTGTCAATGTATCACACCCATGGAAGAGCAGACTGACCCAACTCTGTCAATGTAGCACACCCAGGGAAGAGCAGACTGACACCACTCTGTCAATGTAACTCACCCAGGGTAGAGCAGACTGACACCACTCTGTCAATGTAACACACCCAGGGAAGAGCAGACTGACACCACTCTGTCAATTTAACACAACCAGGGAAGAGCAGACGGACCCCACACTGACAACGTAACAAACCCAGGGAAGTGCAGACTGACCCAAGTCTGTCAATGTAACACACCCAAGTAAGACCAGACTGACCCCACTCTGTCAATGTAACATACCCAGGGAAGAGCAGACTGACAGCACACTGTCAATGTAACGAAAAAAAGGGAACAGCAGACTGACCCCACTCTTTCAATGTAACACAACCAGGGTAGTGCAGACTGACCACACTCGGTCAATGTAACACACCCAGGGAAGTGCAGACTGACCCCACTCTGTCAATGTAACACACCCAGGGAAGAGCAGACGGAGCCCACTCCGTCAATGTAACACACCCAGGTAAGAGCAGACTGACCCCACTCTGTCAATGTAACAGAACCAAGGAAGCGCAGACAGACCCCACTCTGTCAATATATCACACCCAGGGAAGAGCACACTGACCCCACTCTGTCTGTGTAACACACCCAGGGAAGAGCAGTCTGACCCCACTCTGTCAATGTAACGAAAAAAAGGCAAGAGCAGACTGACCGCATTCTGTCAAAGTAACCCACCCAGGGAAGAGCAGACTGACCCCACTCTGTCGATGTAACACACACAGGGAAGAGCAGACTGACCCCACTCTGTCTGTGTAACACTGCCAGGGAAGTGCAGACTGACTCCACTCTGTCAATGTAACACACCCAGGGAAGAGCAGACTGACCCCACTCTGTCAATGTAACAGAACCAAGGAAGCGCAGACAGACCCCACTCTGTCAATATATCACACCCAGGGAAGAGCACACTGACCCCACTCTGTCTGTGTAACACACCCAGGGAAGAGCAGTCTGACCCCACTCTGTCAATGTAACGAAAAAAAGGCAAGAGCAGACTGACCGCATTCTGTCAAAGTAACCCACCCAGGGAAGAGCAGACTGACCCCACTCTGTCGATGTAACACACACAGGGAAGAGCAGACTGACCCCACTCTGTCTGTGTAACACTGCCAGGGAAGTGCAGACTGACTCCACTCTGTCAATGTAACACACCCAGGGAAGAGCAGACTGACCCCACTCTGTCAATATAATGAAAAAAAGGGAAGAGCAGACTGACACAACTCTGTCAATATAACACACCCAGGGAAGAGCAGACTGACCCCACTCGGTCAATGTCACACACCCAGGGAAGAGTAGACTGACCCCACTCTGTCAATGTAACACTCCCAGGGAAGAGCAGACTGACCCAACTCTGTCAATGTAACACACCCAGAGAAGACCAGACTGACCCCAAACTGTCAATGTAAGACACCCAGGTAAGAGCAGACTGACCCCACTCTGTATGTGTAACACAGCCAGGGAGGTGCAGACTGATCCCACTCTGTCAATGTAACAGACCCAGGGAAGAGCAGACTGACCCCACTCTGTCAATATAACACACCCAGGGAAGAGCACACTGACCCCACTCTGTCTGTGTAACACACCCAGGTAAGAGCAGACTGACCCCACTCTGTATGTGTAACACAGCCAGGGAGGTGCAGACTGACCCCACTCTGTCAATGTAACAGACCCAGGGAAGAGCAGACTGACCCCACTCTGTCAATATAACACACCCAGGGAAGAGCACACTGACCCCACTCTGTCTGTGTAACACACCCAGGGAAGAGCAGTCTGACCCCACTCTGTCAATGTAACGAAAAAAATGCAAGAGCAGACTGACCCCACTCTGTCAAATTAACCCACCCAGGGAAGAGCAGACTGACCCCACTCTGTCGATGTAACACACCCAGGGAAGAGCAGACTGACCTCACTCTGTCAATATAATGAAAAAAAGGGAAGAGCAGAATGACCCAACTCTGTCAATATAACACACCCAGGGAAGAGCAGACTGACCCCACTCGTTCAAAGTCACACACGCAGGGAAGAGTATACTGAACCCACTCTGTCAATGTAACACTCCCAGGGAAGAGCACACTGAACCCACTGTGTCAATGTAACCCCCCCCGGGGAAGACCAGACTGACCCCACTCTGTCAATGTAGCACACCCAGGGAGGAGCAGACTGACCCCACTCTGTCAATGTAACACACCCAGGGAAGAGCAGACTGATGCCACTCTGTCAATGTAACAGAGACAGGGAAAGGCAGACCGACCACCCTCGCTCAATGTAACACACCCAGGGAAAAGCAGACTGAATCCACTCTGTCAATGTAACACTCCCAGGGAAGAGCAGACTGACACAACTCTGTCAATGTAACAAACTCAGAAAAAACAGACTGACCCCTCTCTGTCAATGTAACAGAACCCGGGTAGAGCAGACTGACCTCACTCTGTCAATGTAACACACCCAGGGAAGAGCAGACTGACACCACTCTGTCAATGAAACACACCCAGGGAAGAGCAGACTGACCCCACTCTGTCAATGTAACACACCCAGGGAAGAGCAGACTGACCCCACTCTGTCAATGTAACACACCCAGGGAAGAGCAGAGTGACCTCACTCTGTCAATGTAACACACCCAGGAAAGAGCAGACTGACCTCACACTGTCAATGTAACACACCCAGGGAAGAGCAGACTGACCCCACTCTGTCAAAGAAACACACCCAGGGAAAAGCAGACTGATCCCACTCTCTCAGTGTAACACAACCAGGGAAGAGCAGACTGACCTCACTCTGTCAATGTAACACACCCAGGGAAGCGCAGACTGACCCCACTCTGTCAATGTAACACACCCAGGGAGAGCAGATAACCCCAATTTGTCAATGTAACACACCCAGGGAAGAGCAGACTGACCACACTCTGTCAATGTAACCCACCCAGGGAGGAGCAGACTGACCCCACTCTGTCAATGTAACACACCCAGGGAAGAGCAGACAGATGCCACTCTGTCAATGTAACACGGACAGGGAAAGGCAGACCGACAGCCCTCTCTCAATGTAACACACCCAGGGAAAAGCAGACTGAATCCACTCTGTCAATGTAACACTCCCAGGGAAGAGCAGACTGACACAACTCTGTCAATGTAAAAAAATCAGAAAAAACAGACTGACCCCTCTCTGTCAATGTAACACACTCAGGGAAGAGCAGACTGTCCTCACTCTGTCAATGTAACACACTCAGGGAAAAGCAGACTGACCCCACTCTGTCAATGTAACAGAACCCGGGTAGAGCAGACTGACCCCACTCTGTCAATGTAACACACCCAGGGAAGAGCAGACTGACACCACTCTGTCAATGAAACACACCCAGGGAAGAGCAGACTGACCCCACTCTGTCAATGTAACACACCCAGGGAAGAGCAGACTGACCTCACTCTGTCAATGTAACACACCCAGGGAAGAGCAGAGTGACCTCACTCTGTCAATGTAACACACCCAGGAAAGAGCAGACTGACCTCACTCTGTCAAAGTAACACACCCAGGGAAAAGCAGACTGATCCCACTCTCTCAGTGTAACACAACCAGGGAAGAGCAGACTGACATCACTCTGTCAATGTAACACACCCAGGGAAGCGCAGACTGACCCCACTCTGTCAAAGTAACCCACCCACGAGGAGCAGAGTGACCCACTCTGTCAATCTCACACACGCAGGGAAGAGCAGACTGACCCCACTCTGTCGATGTAACACACACAGGGAAGAGCAGACTGACCCCACTCTGTCAATGTAACATACCCAGGGAAGAGCAGACTGACACCACTCTGTCAATGTAACACACCCCGGGAAGAGCAGACTGACCCCACTCTGTCAATGTAACACACCCATGGAAGAGCAGACTGACCCCCACTGTGTCAATGTAACACACCCAGGGAAGGGAAGACTTACCCCATTGTATCAAAGTAACACACTTAGGGAAGAGCAGACTGACCCCACTCTCTCAAAGTAACACAACCAGGCAAGAGCAGACTGACACAACTCTGTCAATGTAACCCACCCAAGGAAGAGCAGACTGACCCCACTCTGTCAATGTAACACACCCAGAGAAGAGCAGACTGAACCAACTCTGTTTATCTAACCCAACCAGAGAATCGCAGAATGACCTCACTCTGTCAATGTAACACACCCAGGGAAGAGCAGACTGACCCCACTCTGTCAATATAACACACCCAGGGAATAGCAGACTGAACACACTCTGTCAATGTTACACACCCAGGGAAGCGCAGAATGAACTCACTCTGTCAATGTAACACACCCAGGGAAGAGCAGACTGACCCCACTCTGTCAATGTAACACACCAAGGGAAGAGCAGACTGATCCGACTCTGTCAATGTAACACACCCAGGGAAGAGCAGACTGACAAAACTTTGTCAATGTGAGAAACCCAGGGAAGAGCAGAGTGACCCCACTCTGTCAATGTAACACACACAGGGAAGAGCAGAGTGACCTCACTCTGTCAATGGAACACACCTCGGGAAGAGCAGACTGAACCCAATCTGTCAAAGTAACACACCCAGGGAAGAGCAGACTGACCTCACTCTGTCAATGTAACACACACAGTGAAGAGCAGACAGACCTCATTCTGTCAATGTAACCCACCCAGGGAAGAGCAGACTGACCCCCCTCTGTCAATGTAACACACCCAGGGAAGAGCAGACTGACCCCACTCTGTCAATGCAACACACCAAGGGAAGAGCAGACTGACCCCACTCTGTCAAGGTAACACACTCAGGCAAGTGCAGACTGACCCCACTCTGTCAATGTAACACACCCAGGCAAGATCAGACTGACCCCACTGTGTAAATGTAACACACCCAGGGAAGAGCAGACGGACCCCACTCTGTCAATGTAACACACCCAGGGAAGAGGAGACAAACCCCACTCTGTCAATGTAACACACCCAGGAAAGAGCAGACTGACCCCATTCTGTCAATGTAACACACCCAGGGAAGAGCAGACTGACCTCACTCTGTCAATGTAACCAACCAGGGAATCGCAGAAAGACCTCACTCTGTCAATGTAACACACCCAGGGAAGAGCACACTGACCCTACTCTGTCAATGTAACACACGCAGGGAAGAGCAGACAGACCTTACTCTGCCAATGTAACCAACCCAGGGATGAGCAGACTGATCCCACTCTGTCAATGTAACACACCCAGGGAAGAGCAGTCTGACCACACTCTGTAAATGTAACACACCCAGTGAAGAGCAGACTGACCAAACTCTGTCAATTTAACACACCCAGGGAAGCGCAGAAAAAAGTCACTCTGTCAATGTAACACACCCAGGGAAGAGCAGAAAAAACTCACTCTGTCAATGTAACACACCCAGGGAAGAGCAGACTGACCCAACTCTGTCAATGTGAGACACCCAAGGAAGACAAGAAAGACGCCCTCTGTCAATGTAACACACCCGGGGAAGAGCTGGCTGACCCCACTCTGTCAATGTAACACACACAGGGAAGAGCGGACTGACCCCACACTGTCACTGTAACAGACTCAGGCAAGACCAGACTGACCCCACTGTGGGAATGTAACACACGCAGGGAAGAGCAGACTGACCCCACTCTGTCCATGTAACACACCCAGGAAAGCGCACAATGATCTCACTCTGTCAATGTCACACACCCATGGAAGAGCAGACTGACCCTACTCAGTCAACGTGAGACACCCAGGAAGGAGCAGACTGACCCCACTCTGCCAATGTAACACCCCCAGGCAAGAGCAGACTGAGCCCACTCTGTCAATGTAACACCCCCAGGCACGAGCAGACTGACCCCACTCTGTCAATGTAACACACCCAGGGAAGTGCAGATTAACCCTATTCTGTCAGTGTAACACACTCAAGGAAGAGCAGACTGACCCCACTCCGTCAATGTAACCCACCCAGGGAGGAGCAGACTGACCCCTCTCTGTCAATGTAAACCACCCAGGGAAGAGCAGACTGACCGCACTCTGGCAATGTAACACACAGGGAAGAGCAGACTGACCCCACTCTGTCAATGAAACACCCCCAGGCAAGAGCACACTGACCACACTCTGTCAAAGTAACACACCCAGGTAAGAGCAGACTGACCCCACTCTTTTAATGTAACACACCCCGCGAAGAGCAGACAGACCCCGCGCTGTCAATGTTACACACCCAAGGAAGAGCTGACTGACCCCACTCTGTCAATGTAACCCACCCAGGGAGGAGCAGACCGACCCCTCTCTGTCAATGTAACCCACCCAGGGAAGAGCAGACTGACCGCACTCTGGCAATGTAACACACAGGGAAGAGCAGACTGACCCCACTCTGTCAATGAAACACCCCCAGGCAAGAGCACACTGACCCCACTCTGTCCCTGTCACACACACAGGGAAGAGAAGACTGACCCGACACTGTCAATGTAACACACACAGGTAAGAGCAGACTGACTCCACTCTCTTAATGTAACACACCCCGCGAAGAGCAGACTGACCCCGCGCTGTCAATGTTACACACCCAAGGAAGAGCAGACTGACCCCACTCTGTCAATGTAACACACCCAGGGAAGAGCAGTCTGAACCCTCTCTGTCAATGTAACACACCCAGGGAAGAGCAGACTGACTCCACTCTGTCAATATAACACACCTAAGGAAGAGCAGACTGACACCACTCTGTCAATGTAACACACTCAGGGAAGAGATGCCTGACCCAACTCTGTCAATGTGAGACACCCAGGAAAGAGCAGACTGCCCCAACTCTGTCAATGTAAGACACTCAGGGAAGAGCAGATTGACCCCACTCTGTCAAAGGAACTCACCCAGAGAAGAGCAGACTGCCCCCACTCTGTCAATGTAACACACCCAGGGAAGAGCAGACTGACCCTACTCAGTCAACGTGAGACACCCAGGAAAGAGCAGACTGACCCCACTCTGCCAATGTAACACCCCCAGTCAAGAGCAGACTGACCCCACTCTGGCAATGTAACACACCCAGGGAATAGCAGACTGACCCCACTCTGTCAATGTAACACACCCAGGGAATAGCAGACTGACCCCACTCTGTCAGTGTAACACACCCAGGGATTAGCAGACTGACCCCACTCTGTCAATGTAACACACCCAGGGATTAGCAGACTGACCCCACTCTCTCCATGTAACACACCCAGGGAAGCGCACAATGATCTCACTCTGTCAATGTAACACACCCAGGGAAGAGCAGACTGACCCTACTCAGTCAACGTGAGACACCCAGGAAAGAGCAGACTGACCCCACTCTGCCAATGTAACACCCCCAGGCAAGAGCAGACTGACCCCACTCTGGCAATGTAACACACACAGGGAAAAGCAGACTGACCCCACTCTGTCAATGTAACACACTCAAGGAAGAGCAGACTGACCCCACTCGGTCAATGTAACCCACCCAAGGAGGAGCAGACTGACCCCTCTCTGTCAATGTAAACCACCCAGGGAAGAGCAGACTGACCGCACTCTGGCAATGTAACACACAGGAAAGAGCATTCTGACCCGACTCTGTCAATGAAACACCCCCAGGCAAGAGCACACTGACCCCACTCTGTTAATGTAACACACCGCGGGAAGAGCAGACGGACCCCGCGCTGTCCATGTTACTCACCGAAGGAAGAGCTGACTGACCCCACTCTGTCAATGTAATACACCCAGGGAAGAGCAGACTGACACCACTCTGTCAATGTAACACACTCAGGGAAGAGATGACTGACCCAACTCTGTCAATGTGAGACACCCAGGGAAGAGCAGACTGCCCCAACTCTGTCAATGTAAGACAATCAGGGAAGAGCAGATTGACCCCACTCTGTCAATGTAACACACCCAGGGATGAGCAGACTGTGAGAGGTAATTTCGGTTTAAACTTTAAGATGTGCCTGGACCACAGACTGATCTATAATAAAAGACAAAACTTTTGTTTCTTTTCTAAAACATTTTGTATACTCAAAAGTAGAATAGTTTAAATTGTGCAGAATGCTGACAATTTGTGAGCAGAGGAAAAACAAACAGGCCCTTGATTGATGAAACCATTAACACAGGCAGGGAAGGAGGAGTCCTTGACTGATAAAGGCTGCAAGACAGGGAAACGACTCGAGAGACATCTGCTACAGATTGATACAGAGACATCTGCTACAGCACAGAGAAGAATAAGTCTTTGACTGATAAGACTACAGGGAGAGAAAAATAACACCTCTAGGGTCTGGAGACATTTGTTGCAGACTTTGTGATAAGGATGCAAGTTGGAGAATAATGATGTTTTTAAGAATGTGAACCTCATGGCTCATTAAGAGCCAGGAAGGGGAGGGTCTGGAGACATTTGTTGCAGACTTTGTGATAAGGATACAAGTTGGAGAATAATGATGTTTTTAAGAATGTGAACCTCATGGCTTGTTAGAGCCAAGGAGGGGAGGGATTTGTACTGTATATAATGAGAAACTTTGTAAGCCTCAGCGCGCCTTTTACTCAGAAGGGTGCCCGACTCTGCAGACTTGCTAATAAAACTTTGTTTTCCTGAATTTGTCTAGAGCAATTATTAAGAAGCGATTTTCGTTTCTAACAAGACTGACCCCACTCTGTCAATGTAACACACCCAGGGAAGCGCACAATGATCTCACTCTGTCAATGTAACACACCCAAGGAAAAGCAGACTGCCTCCACTCTGTCAATGCAACACACTCAGGGAAGAGCAGACTGACCCTACTCAGTCAACGTGAGACACCCAGGAAAAAGCAGACTGACCCCACTCTGCCAATGTAACACCCCCAGGCAAGAGCAGACTGACCACACTCGGACAATGTAACACACCCAGGGAAGTGCAGAGTGACCCCACTCTGTCAATGTAACACAACCAGGGAAGAGCAGACTGACCCCACTCGGTCAATGTAACACACCCAGGTAAGAGCAGACTGACCCCACTCTGTCTGTGTAACGCAGCCAGGGAAGTGCAGACTGACCCCACTCTGTCAATGTAACACACCCAGGGAAGAGCAGACTGACCCCACTCTGTCTGTGTAACACACCCAGGGAAGAGCAGACTGACCCCACTCTGTCAAAGTAACACACCTATGGGAAGAGCAGACTGATCCAACTCTGTCTATGTAACACACCCAGGGAAGAGCAGGCTGACCCCACTCTGTCAATGTAACACACACAGGTAAGAGCAGCCTGAACCCACTCTGTCAATGTAACACACCCAGGGGAGACCAGACTGACCCCACTCTGTCAATGTAACACACCCAGGGAAGAGCAGACTGACCCCATTCTGTCAATGTAACACATCCAGGGAAGAGCAGACTGACCCAGCTCTGTCAATGTAACACACGCAGGGAAGAGCAGACTGACCCCACTCTGTCAATGTAACACCCCCAGGGAAGAGCAGACTGACCCCACTCTGTCAAATAACAGACCCAGGGAAGATCAGACTGACCCCACTCTGTCAAATAACAGACCCAGGGAAGATCAGACTGACCCCACTCTGTCAATGCAACACACGCAGGGAAGAGCAGACCAACCCCACTCTGTCAATGTAACACATCCAGGGTATACCAGACTGACCCCACTCTGTCAATGTAACGAAAAAAAGGGAAGAGCAGACTGACCACACTCTGTCAAAGTTATCCACCCAGCGAAGAGCAGACTGACCCAACTCTGTCAATGTAACACACCCAGGGAAGAGCAGCATGACCCCACTCTGTCAATGTAACATACTCAGGGAAGAGCAGACTGACCTCACTCTGTCAATGTAACAGAACCAGGGTAGAGCAGACTGACCTCACTCTGTCAATGTAACACACCCAGGGAAGAGCAGACTGACCCCACTCTGTCAATGTAACACACCCAATGTAGAGCAGACAGACCCCACTCTGTCAAAGTAACCCACCCACGAGGAGCAGACTGACCCCACTCTGTCAATCTCACACACGCAGGGAAGAGTAGACTGACCCCACTCTGACAATGTAACACACCCAGGCAAGAGCAGACTGACCCCACTCTGTCAATGTAACACACCCAGGGAAGAGCAGACTGACCCCACTCTGTCAATGTAACACACCCAGGGAAGAGCAGACTGATCCCACACTGTCAATGTAAGACACCCAGGGAAGAGCAGACTGACCCCACTCTGTCAATGTAACACACCCAGGGAAGAGCAGACTGACCCGACTCTGTCAATGTAACACCCCCAGGGAAGAGCAGACTGACACCACTCTGTCAATGTAACACACCCAGGGAAGAGCAGAATTAACTCACTCTGTCAATGTAACACACCCAGGCAAGAGCAGCATGACCCCACTCTGTCAATGTAACACATCCAGGAAGAGCAGACTGACCCAACTCAGTCAATGTAACACACGCAGGGAAGAGCAGACTGACCCCACTCTGTCAATGTAACACACCCAGGGAAGAGCAGACTGACCCCACTCTGTCAATGTAACACACCCAGGGAAGAGCAGACTGACCCTACTCTGTCAATGTAACCCATCCAGGGAGGAGCAGACTGACCCCACTCTGTCAATGTAACGAAAAAAAGCGAAGAGCAGACTGACCCCACTCTTTCAAAGTAACCCACGCAGGGAAGAGCAGACTGACCCCAAACTGTCAATGTAAGATCCCATGGAAAAGCCGACTGACCCCACTCTGTCAATGTAACAGAACCAGGGTAGAGCAGACTGACCTCACTCTGTCAATGTAACACACCCAGTGAAGAGCAGACTGACCCCACTCTGTCAATGTAACGCACCCAGGGAAGATCAGACTGACCCACTCGGTCAATGTAACGTACCCAGGAAAGGTCAGACTGACCCCACTCTGTCAATGTAACACACCCAGTGAAGAGCAGACTGACCACACTCTGTCAAATAACAGACCAAGGGAAGATCAGACTGAACCCACTCTGTCAATGTAACACATCCAGGGAAGTGCAGACTGACCCCACTCTGTCAAATTAACACACCCAGGGAAGAGCAGACTGACCCCACTCTGTCAATGTAACACACCCAGGGAAGAGCAGACTGACCCCACTCTGTCAATGTAACACATCCAGGGAAGAGCAGACTGAGCCCACTCTGTCAATGTAACGAAAAAAAGGGAAGAGCAGACTGACCCCACTCTGTCAAAGTAACCCACCCAGGGAAGAGCAGACTGACCCAACTCTGTCAATGTAACACACCCAGGGAAGAGCAGACTGAGCCCACTCTGTCAATGTAACATATTCAGGGAAGAGCAGACTGACCCCAAACTGTCAATGTAACACACCCAGTGTAGAGAAGACTGACACCACTCTGTCAAAGTAACCCACCCACGAGGAGCAGACTGACCCCACTCTATCAATCTCACACACGCAGGGGAGAGTAGACTGACCCCACTCTGTCAATGTAACACACCCAGGGAAGAGCAGACTGACCCCACTCTGTCAATGTAACGCACCCAGTGAAGAGCAGACTGACCCCACTCTGTCAAAGTAACCCACCCACGAGGAGCAGACTGACCCCACTCTGTCAATCTCACACACGCAGGGAAGTGTAGACTGACCCCACTCTGTCAATGTGACACTCCCAGGGAAGAGCAGACTGACCCCACTCTGTCAATGTAACACACCCAGTGTAGAGCAGACTGACCCCACTCTGTCAAATAACAGACCCAGGGAAGATCAGACTGACCCCACTCTGTCAAATAACAGACCCAGGGAAGATCAGACTGACCCCACTCTGTCAATGCAACACACGCAGGGAAGAGCAGACTAACCCCACTCTGTCAATGTAACACATCCAGGGTATACCAGACTGACCCCACTCTGTCAATGTAACGAAAAAAAGGGAAGAGCAGACTGACCCCACTCTGTCAATGTAACACACCCAGGCAAGAGCAGACTGACCCCACTCTGTCAATGTAACACACCCAGGGAAGAGCAGACTGACCCCACTCTGTCAATGTAACACACCCAGGGAAGAGCAGACTGATCCCACACTGTCAATGTAAGACACCCAGGGAGGGGCAGACTGACACCACTCTGTCGATGTAATACACCCAGGGAAGAGCAGACTAACCCCACTCTGTCAATGTAACACACCCAGGTAAGAGCAGACTGACCCCACTCTGTCAATGTAACACACCCAGGGAAGAGCAGAATTACCTCACTCTGTCAATATAACACACCCAGGGAAGAGCAGACTGACCCCAATCTGTCAATGTAACACATCCAGGGAAGAGCAGACTGACCCCAATCTGTCAATGTAACACACCCAGGGAAGAGCAGACTGACCCGACTCTGTCAATGTAACACCCCCAGGGAAGAGCAGACTGACACCACTCTGTCAATGTAACACACCCAGGGAAGAGCAGAATTAACTCACTCTGCCAATGTAACACACCCAGGGAAGAGCAGCATGACTCCACTCTGTCAATGTAACACATCCAGGGAAGAGCAGACTGACTCAACTCAGTCAATGTTACACACGCAGGGAAGAGCAGACTGACCCCACTCTGTCAATGTAAAACACCCAGGGAAGAGCAGACTGACCCCACTCTGTCAATGTAACACACCCAGGGAAGAGCAGACTGACCCCACTCTGTCAATGTAACCCACCCAGGGAAGAGCAGACTGACCCCACTCTGTCAATGTAACACACCCAGGGAAGAGCAGACTGTCACCACTCTGTCAATGTAACACACCCAGGGAAGAGCAGCCTGACCCCACTCTGTCAATGTAACACGCCCAGGGAAGAGCAGACTGACCCCACTCTGTCAATGTAACACCCCCAGGGAAGAGCAGACTCACGCCACTCTGTCAATGTAACACACCCAGGGAAGACCAGACTGACCCCACTCTGTCAATGTAACACCCCCAGGGAAGAGCAGACTGACACCACTCTGTTCATTTAACACAACCAGTGATGAGCAGACGGACCCCACACTGTCAACGTAACACCCCCAGGGAAGTGCAGACTGACCCCAGTCTGTCAATGTAACACACCCAGGTAAGACCAGACTGACCCCACTCTGTCAATGTAAAAAATCCAGGGAAGTGCAGACTGAGCCCACTCTGTCAATGTAACGAAAAAAAGGGAAGAGCAGACTGACCCCACTCTGTCAAAGAAACCCAGCCAGGGAAGAGCAGACTGACCCAACTCTGTCAATGTAACACACCCAGGGAAGAGCAGACTGAGCCCACTCTGTCAATGTAACATATTCAGGGAAGAGCAGACTGACCCCAAACTGTCAATATAACACACCCAGTGTAGAGAAGACTGACCCCACTCTGTCAAAGTAACCCACCCACGAGGAGCAGACTGACCCCACTCTATCAATCTCACACACGCAGGGAAGAGTAGACTGACACCACTCTGTCAATGTAACACACCCAGGGAAGAGCAGACTGACCCCACTCTGTCAATGTAACACACCCAGTGAAGAGCAGACTGACCCCACTCTGTCAAAGTAACCCACCCACGAGGAGCAGACAGACCCCACTCTGTCAATCTCACACACGCAGGGAAGTGTAGACTGACCCCACTCTGTCAATGTGACACACCCAGGGAAGAGCAGACTGACCCCACTCTGTCAATGTAACACACCCAGTGTAGAACAGACTGACCCCACTCTGTCAAATAACAGACCCAGGGAAGATCAGACTGACCCCACTCTGTCAAATAACAGACCCAGGGAAGATCAGACTGACCCCACTCTGTCAATGCAACACACGCAGGGAAGAGCAGACTAACCCCACTCTGTCAATGTAACACATCCAGGGAAAACCAGACTGACCCCACTCTGTCAACGTAACGAAAAAAAGGGAAGAGCAGACTGACCCCACTCTGTCAAAGTTAACCACCCAGGGAAGAGCAGACTGACCCAACTCTGTCAATGTAACACACCCAGGGAAGAGCAGCATGACCCCACTCTGTCAATGTAACACACCCAGGCAAGAGCAGACTGACCCCACTCTGTCAATGTAACACACCCAGGGAAGAGCAGACTGACCCCACTCTGTCAATGTAACACACCCAGGGAAGAGCAGACTGATCCCACACTGTCAATGTAAGACACCGAGGGAAGAGCAGACTGACACCACTCTGTCGATGTAATACACCCAGGGAAGAGCAGACTAACCCCACTCTGTCAATGTAACACACCCAGGTAAGAGCAGACTGACCCCACTCTGTCAATGTAACACACCCAGGGAAGAGCAGAATTACCTCACTCTGTCAATGTAACACACCCAGGGAAGAGCAGACTGACCCCAATCTGTCAATGTAACACATCCAGGGAAGAGCAGACTGACCCCAATCTGTCAATGTAACACATCCAGGGAAGGGCAGACTAACCCCACTCTGTCAATGTAACACACCCAGGGAAGAGCAGACTGACCCGACTCTGTCAATGTAACACCCCCAGGGAAGAGCAGACTGACACCACTCTGTCAATGTAACACACCCAGGGAAGAGCAGAATTAACTCACTCTGCCAATCTAACACACCCAGGGAAGAGCAGCATGACCCCACTCTGTCAATGTAACACATCCAGGGAAGAGCAGACTGACTCAACTCAGTCAATGTTACACACGCAGGGAAGAGCAGACTGACCCCACTCTGTCAATGTAACACACCCAGGGAAGAGCAGACTGACCCCACTCTGTCAATGTAACACACCCAGGGAAGAGCAGACTGACCCCACTCTGTCAATGTAACCCACCCAGGGAAGAGCAGACTGACCCCACTCTGTCAATGTAACACACCCAGGGAAGAGCAGACTGACCTCACTCTGTCGATGTAACACACCCAGGGAAGAGCAGACTGTCACCACTCTGTCAATGTAACACACCCAGGGAAGAGCAGCCTGACCCCACTCTGTCAATGTAACACGCCCAGGGAAGAGCAGACTGACACCACTCTGTCAATGTAACACACTGAGGGAAGAGCAGACTCACGCCACTCTGTCAATGTAACACACCCAGGGAAGACCAGACTGACCCCACTCTGTCAATGTAACACCCCCAGGGAAGAGCAGACTGACACCACTCTGTCAATGTAACACACTCAGGGAAGAGCAGAGTGACCCCACTCTGTCAATGTAACACACCCAGGGAAGAGCAGACTGACACCACTCTGTTAATTTAACACAACCAGTGATGAGCAGACGGACCCCACACTGTCAACGTAACACACCCAGGGAAGTGCAGACTGACCCCAGTCTGTCAATGTAACACACCCAGGGAAGAGCAGACTGACCCCACTCTGTCAATGTAACACACCCAGGGAAGAGCAGACTAACCTCACTCTGTCAATGTAACACACCCAGGAAAGAGCAGACTGACCACACTCTGTCAATGTAACACACCCAGGGAAGAGCAGACTGACCCCACTCTGTCAATGTAACCCACCCAGGGAAGAGCAGACTGACCCCACTCTGTCAATGTAACCCACCCAGGGAAGAGCAGACTGACCCCACTCTGTCAATGTAACACACCCAGGCAAGAGCAGACTGACCTCACTCTGTCAATGTAACCCACCCAGGGAAGAGCAGACTGACCCCACTCTGTCAATGTAACACACCCAGGGAAGAGCAGACTGACCTCACTCTGTCAATGTAACACACCCAGGGAAGAGCAGACTGGTCACCACTCTGTCAATGTAACACACCCAGGGAAGAGCAGCCTGACCCCACTCTGTCAATGAAACACGCCCAGTGAAGAGCAGACTGACACCACTCTGTCAATGTAACACACTGAGGGAAGAGCAGACTCACGCCACTCTGTCAATGTAACACACCCAGGGAAGACCAGACTGACCCCACTCTGTCAATGTAACACCCCCAGGGAAGAGCAGACTGACACCACTCTGTCAATGTAACACACTCAGGGAAGAGCAGAGTGACCCCACTCTGTCAATGTAACACACCCAGGGAAGAGCAGACTGACACCACTCTGTTCATTTAACACAACCAGTGATGAGCAGACGGACCCCACACTGTCAACGTAACACACCCAGGGAAGTGCAGACTGACCCCAGTCTGTCAATGTAACACACCCAGGTAAGACCAGACTGACCCCACTCTGTCAATGTAACACATCCACGGAAGAGCAGACTGAGCCCACTCTGTCAATGTAACGAAAAAAAGGGAAGAGCAGACTGACCCCACTCTGTCAAAGAAACCCAGCCAGGGAAGAGCAGACTGACCCAACTCTGTCAATGTAACACACCCAGGGAAGAGCAGACTGAGCCCACTCTGTCAATGTAACATATTCAGGGAAGAGCAGACTGACCCCAAACTGTCAATATAACACACCCAGTGTAGAGAAGACTGACCCCACTCTGTCAAAGTAACCCACCCACGAGGAGCAGACTGACCCCACTCTATCAATCTCACACACGCAGGGAAGAGTAGACTGACACCACTCTGTCAATGTAACACACCCAGGGAAGAGCAGACTGACCCCACTCTGTCAATGTAACACACCCAGTGAAGAGCAGACTGACCCCACTCTGTCAAAGTAACCCACCCACGAGGAGCAGACTGACCCCACTCTGTCAATCTCACACACGCAGGGAAGTGTAGACTGACCCCACTCTGTCAATGTGACACACCCAGGGAAGAGCAGACTGACCCCACTCTGTCAATGTAACACACCCAGTGTAGAGCAGACTGACCCCACTCTGTCAAATAACAGACCCAGGGAAGATCAGACTGACCCCACTCTGTCAAATAACAGACCCAGTGAAGATCAGACTGACCCCACTCTGTCAATGCAACACACGCAGGGAAGAGCAGACTAACCCCACTCTGTCAATGTAACACATCCAGGGTATACCAGACTGACCCCACTCTGTCAACGTAACGAAAAAAAGGGAAGAGCAGACTGACCCCACTCTGTCAAAGTTAACCACCCAGGGAAGAGCAGACTGACCCAACTCTGTCAATGTAACACGCCCAGGGAAGAGCAGCATGACCCCACTCTGTCAATGTAACACACCCAGGCAAGAGCAGACTGACCCCACTCTGTCAATGTAACACACCCAGGGAAGAGCAGACTGACCCCACTCTGTCAATGTAACACACCCAGGGAAGAGCAGACTGATCCCACACTGTCAATGTAAGACACCGAGGGAAGAGCAGACTGACACCACTCTGTCGATGTAATACACCCAGGGAAGAGCAGACTAACCCCACTCTGTCAATGTAACACACCCAGGTAAGAGCAGACTGACCCCACTCTGTCAATGTAACACACCCAGGGAAGAGCAGAATTACCTCACTCTGTCAATGTAACACACCCAGGGAAGAGCAGACTGACCCCAATCTGTCAATGTAACACATCCAGGGAAGAGCAGACTGACCCCAATCTGTCAATGTAACACATCCAGGGAAGAGCAGACTAACCCCACTCTGTCAATGTGACACACCCAGGGAAGAGCAGACTGACCCGACTCTGTCAATGTAACACCCCCAGGGAAGAGCAGACTGACACCACTCTGTCAATGTAACACACCCAGGGAAGAGCAGAATTAACTCACTCTGCCAATCTAACACACCCAGGGAAGAGCAGCATGACCCCACTCTGTCAATGTAACACATCCAGGGAAGAGCAGACTGACTCAACTCAGTCAATGTTACACACGCAGGGAAGAGCAGACTGACCCCACTCTGTCAATGTAACACACCCAGGGAAGAGCAGACTGACCCCACTCTGTCAATGTAACACACCCAGGGAAGAGCAGACTGACCCCACTCTGTCAAGTAACCCACCCAGGGAAGAGCAGACTGACCCCACTCTGTCAATGTAACACACCCAGGGAAGAGCAGACTGACCTCACTCTGTCGATGTAACACACCCAGGGAAGAGCAGACTGTCACCACTCTGTCAATGTAACACACCCAGGGAAGAGCAGCCTGACCCCACTCTGTCAATGTAACACGCCCAGGGAAGAGCAGACTGACACCACTCTGTCAATGTAACACACTGAGGGAAGAGCAGACTCACGCCACTCTGTCAATGTAACACACCCAGGGAAGACCAGACTGACCCCACTCTGTCAATGTAACACCCCCAGGGAAGAGCAGACTGACACCACTCTGTCAATGTAACACACTCAGGGAAGAGCAGAGTGACCCCACTCTGTCAATGTAACACACCCAGGGAAGAGCAGACTGACACCACTCTGTTAATTTAACACAACCAGTGATGAGCAGACGGACCCCACACTGTCAACGTAACACACCCAGGGAAGTGCAGACTGACCCCAGTCTGTCAATGTAACACACCCAGGTAAGACCAGACTGACCCCACTCTGTCAATGTAACACTCCCAGGGAAGAGCAGACTGACCCCACTCTGTCAATGTAACACACCCAGGGAAGAGCAGACTGACCCCACTCTGTCAATGTAACACACCCAGGGAAGAGCAGACTAACCTCACTCTGTCAATGTAACACACCCAGGAAAGAGCAGACTGACCACACTCTGTCAATGTAACACACCCAGGGAAGAGCAGACTGACCCCACTCTGTCAATGTAACCCACCCAGGGAAGAGCAGACTGACCCCACTCTGTCAATGTAACCCACCCAGGGAAGAGCAGACTGACCCCATTCTGTCAATGTAACACACCCAGGCAAGAGCAGACTGACCCCACTCTGTCAATGTAACCCACCCAGGGAAGAGCAGACTGACCCCACTCTGTCAATGTAACACACCCAGGGAAGAGCAGACTGACCTCACTCTGTCAATGTAACACACCCAGGGAAGAGCAGACTGCCACCACTCTGTCAATGTAACACACCCAGGGAAGAGCAGCCTGACCCCACTCTGTCAATGTAACACGCCCAGTGAAGAGCAGACTGACACCACTCTGTCAATGTAACACACTGAGGGAAGAGCAGACTCACGCCACTCTGTCAATGTAACACACCCAGGGAAGACCAGACTGACCCCACTCTGTCAATGTAACACCCCCAGGGAAGAGCAGACTGACACCACTCTGTCAATGTAACACACTCAGGGAAGAGCAGAGTGACCCCACTCTGTCAATGTAACACACCCAGGGAAGAGCAGACTGACACCACTCTGTTCATTTAACACAACCAGTGATGAGCAGACGGACCCCACACTGTCAACGTAACACACCCAGGGAAGTGCAGACTGACCCCAGTCTGTCAATGTAACACACCCAGGTAAGACCAGACTGACCCCACTCTGTCAATGTAACACATCCACGGAAGAGCAGACTGAGCCCACTCTGTCAATGTAACGAAAAAAAGGGAAGAGCAGACTGACCCCACTCTGTCAAAGAAACCCACCCAGGGAAGAGCAGACTGACCCAACTCTGTCAATGTAACACACCCAGGGAAGAGCAGACTGAGCCCACTCTGTCAATGTAACATATTCAGGGAAGAGCAGACTGACCCCAAACTGTCAATGTAACACACCCAGTGTAGAGAAGACTGACCCCACTCTGTCAAAGTAACCCACCCACGAGGAGCAGACTGACCCCACTCTATCAATCTCACACACGCAGGGAAGAGTAGACTGACACCACTCTGTCAATGTAACACACCCAGGTAAGAGCAGACTGACCCCACTCTGTCAATGTAACACACCCAGTGAAGAGCAGACTGACCCCACTCTGTCAAAGTAACCCACCCACGAGGAGCAGACTGACCCCACTCTGTCAATCTCACACACGCAGGGAAGTGTAGACTGACCCCACTCTGTCAATGTGACACACCCAGGGAAGAGCAGACTGACCCCACTCTGTCAATGTAACACACCCAGTGTAGAGCAGACTGACCCCACTCTGTCAAATAACAGACCCAGGGAAGATCAGACTGACCCCACTCTGTCAAATAACAGACCCAGGGAAGATCAGACTGACCCCACTCTGTCAATGCAACACACGCAGGGAAGAGCAGACTAACCCCACTCTGTCAATGTAACACATCCAGGGTATACCAGACTGACCCCACTCTGTCAACGTAACGAAAAAAAGGGAAGAGCAGACTGACCCCACTCTGTCAAAGTTAACCACCCAGGGAAGAGCAGACTGACCCAACTCTGTCAATGTAACACACCCAGGGAAGAGCAGCATGACCCCACTCTGTCAATGTAACACACCCAGGCAAGAGCAGACTGACCCCACTCTGTCAATGTAACACACCCAGGGAAGAGCAGACTGACCCCACTCTGTCAATGTAACACAACCAGGGAAGAGCAGACTGATCCCACACTGTCAATGTAAGACACCCAGGGAAGAGCAGACTGACACCACTCTGTCGATGTAATACACCCAGGGAAGAGCAGACTAACCCCACTCTGTCAATGTAACACACCCAGGGAAGAGCAGACTGACCCCACTCTGTCAATGTAACACACCCAGGGAAGAGCAGAATTACCTCACTCTGTCAATGTAACACACCCAGGGAAGAGCAGACTGACCCCAATCTGTCAATGTAACACATCCAGGGAAGAGCAGACTGACCCCAATCTGTCAATGTAACACATCCAGGGAAGAGCAGACTAACCCCACTCTGTCAATGTAACACACCCAGGGAAGAGCAGACTGACCCGACTCTGTCAATGTAACACCCCCAGGGAAGAGCAGACTGACACCACTCTGTCAATGTAACACACCCAGGGAAGAGCAGAATTAACTCACTCTGCCAATGTAACACACCCAGGGAAGAGCAGCATGACCCCACTCTGTCAATGTAACACATCCAGGGAAGAGCAGACTGACTCAACTCAGTCAATGTTACACACGCAGGGAAGAGCAGACTGACCCCACTCTGTCAATGTAACACACCCAGGGAAGAGCAGACTGACCCCACTCTGTCAATGTAACACACCCAGGGAAGAGCAGACTGACCCCACTCTGTCAATGTAACCCACCCAGGGAAGAGAAGACTGACCCCACTCTGTCAATGTAACACACCCAGGGAAGAGCAGACTGACCCCACTCTGTCAATGTAACCCACCCAGGGAAGAGCAGACTGACCCCACTCTGTCAATGTAACACACCCAGGGAAGAGCAGACTGACCTGACTCTGTCGATGTAACACACCCAGGGAAGAGCAGACTGTCACCACTCTGTCAATGTAACACACCCAGGGAAGAGCAGCCTGACCCCACTCTGTCAATGTAACACGCCCAGGGAAGAGCAGACTGACACCACTCTGTCAATGTAACACACTGAGGGAAGAGCAGACTCACGCCACTCTGTCAATGTAACACACCCAGGGAAGACCAGACTGACCCCACTCTGTCAATGTAACACCCCCAGGGAAGAGCAGACTGACACCACTCTGTCAATGTAACACACTCAGGGAAGAGCAGAGTGACCCCACTCTGTCAATGTAACACACCCAGGGAAGAGCAGACTGACACCACTCTGTCAATTTAACACAACCAGTGATGAGCAGACTAACCCCACTCTGTCAATGTAACACACCCAGGTAAGACCAGACTGACCCCACTCTGTCAATGTAACACTCCCAGGGAAGAGCAGACTGACCCCACTCTGTCAATGTAACACACCCAGGGAAGAGCAGACTAACCTCACTCTGTCAATGTAACACACCCAGGAAAGAGCAGACTGACCACACTCTGTCAATGTAACACACCCAGGGAAGAGCAGACTGACCCCACTCTGTCAATGTAACCCACACAGGGAAGAGCAGACTGACCCCACTCTGTCAATGTAACCCACCCAGGGAAGAGCAGACTGACCCCACTCTGTCAATGTAACACACCCAGGCAAGAGCAGACTGACCTCACTCTGTCAATGTAACCCACCCAGGGAAGAGCAGACTGACCCCACTCTGTCAATGTAACACACCCAGGGAAGAGCAGACTGACCTCACTCTGTCAATGTAACACACCCAGGGAAGAGCAGACTGGTCACCACTCTGTCAATGTAACACACCCAGGGAAGAGCAGCCTGACCCCACTCTGTCAATGTAACACGCCCAGGGAAGAGCAGACTGACTCCACTCTGTCAATGTAACACACTGAGGGAAGAGCAGACTCACGCCACTCTGTCAATGTAACACACCCAGGGAAGACCAGACTGACCCCACTCTGTCAATGTAACACCCCCAGGGAAGAGCAGACTGACACCACTCTGTCAATGTAACACACTCAGGGAAGAGCAGAGTGACCCCACTCTGTCAATGTAACACACCCAGGGAAGAGCAGACTGACACCACTCTGTTCATTTAACACAACCAGTGATGAGCAGACGGACCCCACACTGTCAACGTAACACACCCAGGGAAGTGCAGACTGACCCCAGTCTGTCAATGTAACACACCCAGGTAAGACCAGACTGACCCCACTCTGTCAATGTAACACATCCACGGAAGAGCAGACTGAGCCCACTCTGTCAATGTAACGAAAAAAAGGGAAGAGCAGACTGACCCCACTCTGTCAAAGAAACCCACCCAGGGAAGAGCAGACTGACCCAACTCTGTCAATGTAACACACCCAGGGAAGAGCAGACTGACCCCACTCTGTCAATGTAACATATTCAGGGAAGAGCAGACTGACCCCAAACTGTCAATGTAACACACCCAGTGTAGAGAAGACTGACCCCACTCTGTCAAAGTAACCCACCCACGAGGAGCAGACAGACCCCACTCTATCAATCTCACACACGCAGGGAAGAGTAGACTGACACCACTCTGTCAATGTAACACACCCAGGGAAGAGCAGACTGACCCCACTCTGTCAATGTAACACACCCAGTGAAGAGCAGACTGACCCCACTCTGTCAAAGTAACCCACCCACGAGGAGCAGACTGACCCCACTCTGTCAATCTCACACACGCAGGGAAGTGTAGACTGACCCCACTCTGTCAATGTGACACACCCAGGGAAGAGCAGAATGACCCCACTCTGTCAATGTAACACACCCAGTGTAGAGCAGACTGACCCCACTCTGTCAAATAACAGACCCAGGGAAGATCAGACTGACCCCACTCTGTCAAATAACAGACCCAGGGAAGATCAGACTGACCCCACTCTGTCAATGCAACACACGCAGGGAAGAGCAGACTAACCCCACTCTGTCAATGTAACACATCCAGGGTATACCAGACTGACCCCACTCTGTCAACGTAACGAAAAAAAGGGAAGAGCAGACTGACCCCACTCTGTCAAAGTTAACCACCCAGGGAAGAGCAGACTGACCCAACTCTGTCAATGTAACACACCCAGGGAAGAGCAGCATGACCCCACTCTGTCAATGTAACACACCCAGGCAAGAGCAGACTGACCCCACTCTGTCAATGTAACACACCCAGGGAAGAGCAGACTGACCCCACTCTGTCAATGTAACACAACCAGGGAAGAGCAGACTGATCCCACACTGTCAATGTAAGACACCCAGGGAAGAGCAGACTGACACCACTCTGTCGATGTAATACAACCCAGGGAAGAGCAGACTAACCCCACTCTGTCAATGTAACACACCCAGGTAAGAGCAGACTGACCCCACTCTGTCAATGTAACACACCCAGGGAAGAGCAGAATTACCTCACTCTGTCAATGTAACACAACCAGGGAAGAGCAGACTGACCCCAATCTGTCAATGTAACACATCCAGGGAAGAGCAGACTGACCCCAATCTGTCAATGTAACACATCCAGGGAAGAGCAGACTAACCCCACTGTGTCAATGTAACACACCTAGGGAAGAGCAGACTGACCCGACTCTGTCAATGTAACACCCCCAGGGAAGAGCAGACTGACACCACTCTGTCAATGTAACACACCCAGGGAAGAGCAGAATTAACTCACTCTGCCAATGTAACACACCCAGGGAAGAGCAGCATGACCCCACTCTGTCAATGTAACACATCCAGGGAAGAGCAGACTGACTCAACTCAGTCAATGTTACACACGCAGGGAAGAGCAGACTGACCCCACTCTGTCAATGTAACACACCCAGGGAAGAGCAGACTGACCCCACTCTGTCAATGTAACACACCCAGGGAAGGGCAGACTGACCCCACTCTGTCAATGTAACCCACCCAGGGAAGAGAAGACTGACCCCACTCTGTCAATGTAACACACCCAGGGAAGAGCAGACTGACCTCACTCTGTCAATGTAACACACCCAGGGAAGAGCAGACTGTCACCACTCTGTCAATGTAACACACCCAGGGAAGAGCAGCCTGACCCCACTCTGTCAATGTAACACGCCCACGAAGAGCAGACTGACACCACTCTGTCAATGTAACACACTGAGGGAAGAGCAGACTCACGCCACTCTGTCAATGTAACACACCCAGGGAAGACCAGACTGACCCCACTCTGTCAATGTAACACCCCCAGGGAAGAGCAGACTGACACCACTCTGTCAATGTAACACACTCAGGGAAGAGCAGAGTGACCCCACTCTGTCAATGTAACACACCCAGGGAAGAGCAGACTGACACCACTCTGTTAATTTAACACAACCAGTGATGAGCAGACGGACCCCACACTGTCAACGTAACACACCCAGGGAAGTGCAGACTGACCCCAGTCTGTCAATGTAACACACCCAGGTAAGACCAGACTGACCCCACTCTGTCAATGTAACACTCCCAGGGAAGAGCAGACTGACCCCACTCTGTCAATGTAACACACCCAGGGAAGAGCAGACTGACCCCACTCTGTCAATGTAACACACCCAGGGAAGAGCAGACTAACCTCACTCTGTCAATGTAACACACCCAGGAAAGAGCAGACTGACCACACTCTGTCAATGTAACACACCCAGGGAAGAGCAGACTGACCCCACTCGGTCAATGTAACATACCCAGGAAAGAGCAGACTGACCCCACTCTGTCAATGTAACACACTCAGTGAAGAGCAGACTGATCCCACTCTGTCAAAGTAACCCACCCACGAGGAGCAGACTGACCCCACTCTGTCAATCTCACACACGCAGCTAAGAGTAGACTGACCCCATTCTGTCAATGTGACACACCCAGGGTAGAGCAGACTGACCCCACTCTGTTAATGTAACACACCCAGGGAAGACCAGACTGACCCCACCCTGTCAAATAACAGACCCAGGGAAGATCAGACTGACCCCACTCAGTGAATGTAACACACCCAGGGAAGTGCAGACTGACCCCACTCTGTCAAAGTAAACCACCCAGGGAAGAGCAGACTGACCCCACTCTGTCAATGTAACACACCCAGGGAAGAGCAGACTGACCCCACTCTGTCAATGTAACACACCCAGGGAAGAGCAGACTGACCCCACTCTGTCAATGTAACACACCCAGGGAAGAGCAGACTGACCCCACTCTGTCAATGTAACACATCCAGGGAAGAGCAGACTGACCACACTCTGTCAATGTAACGAAAAAAAGGGAAGAGCAGACTGACCCCACTCTGTCAAAGTAACCCACACAGGGAAGAGCAGACTGACCCCACTCAGTCAATGTAACATACTCAGGGAAGAGCAGACTGACACCAAACTGTCAATGTAAGACACCCAGGGAAAAGCAGACTGACCTCACTCTGTCAATGTAACAGAACCAGGGTAGAGCAGACTGACCTCACTCTGTCAATGTAACACACCCAGGGAAGAGCAGACTGACCCCACTCTGTCAAAGTAACCCACCCACGAGGAGCAGACTGACCTCACTCTGTCAATCTCACACACGCAGGGAAGAGTAGACTGACCCCACTCTGTCAATGTAACACACCCAGGAAAGACCAGACTGACCCCACTCTGTCAAATAACAGACCCAGGGAAGATCAGACTGACCCCACTCTATCAATGTAACACACCAAGGGAAGAGCAGACTGACCCCACTCTGTCAATGTAACTCACCCAGGGAAGAGCAGACTGACCCCACTCTGTCAATGTAACACATCCAAGGGAAGAGCAGACTGACCCCACTCTGTCAATGTAACGAAAAAAAGGGAAGAGCAGACTGACCCCACTCAGTCAAAGTAACCCACCCATGGAAGAGCAGACTGACCCAACTCTGTCAATGTAACACACCCAGGGAAGAGCAGACTGAGCCCACTCTGTCAATGTAACATATTCAGGGAAGAGCAGACTGACCCCAAACTTTCAATGTAAGACACCCAGGGAAATGCAGACTGACCCCACTCTGTCAATGTAACAGAACCAGGGTAGAGCAGACTGACCTCACTCTGTCAATGTAACACACCCAGGGAAGAGCAGACTGACCCCACTCTGTCAATGTAACACACCCAGTGTAGAGCAGACTGACCCCACGCTGTCAAAGTAACCCACCCACGAGGAGCAGACTGATATCACTCTATCAATCTCACACACGCAGGGAAGAGTAGACTGACACCACTCTGTCAATGTAACACACCCAGGGAAGAGCAGACTGACCCCACTCTGTCAATGTAACACACCCAGTGAAGAGCAGACTGACCCCACTCTGTCAAAGTAACCCACCCACGAGGAGCAAACTGACCCCACTCTGTCAATCTCACACACGCAGGGAAGAGTAGACTGACCCCACTCTGTCAATGTGACACACCCAGGGAAGATCAGACTGACCCCACTCTGTCAATGTAACAAACCGAGAGAAGACCAGACTGACCCCACTCTGTCAAATAACAGACCCAGGGAAGATCAGACTGACCCCACTCTGTAAAATAACAGTCCCAGGGAAGAGCAGACTAACCCCACTCTGTCAATGTAACACATTCAGGGTATACCAGACTGATCCCACTCTGTCAATGTAACGAAAAAAAGGGAAGAGCAGACTGACCCCACTCTGTCAAAGTTAACCACCCAGGGAAGAGCAGACTGACCCAACTCTGTCAATGGAACATACCCAGGGAAGAGCAGCATGACCCCACTCTGTCAATGTAACATACTCAGGGAAGAGCAGACTGACCTCACTCTGTCAATGTAACAGAACCAGGGTAGAGCAGACGGACCACACTCTGTCAATGTAACACACCTAGGGAAGAGCAGACTGACCCCACTCTGTCAATGTAACACACCCAGTGTAGAACAGACTGACCCCACTCTGTCAAAGTAACCCACCCACGAGGAGCAGACTGACCCCACTCTGTCAATCTCACACACGCAGGGAAGAGTAGACTGACCCCACTCTGTCAATGTAACACACCCAGGGAAGCGCAGACTGACCCCACTCTGTCAATGTAACACACCCAGTGAAGAGCAGACTGACCCCACTCTGTCAAAGTAACCCACCCACGAGGAGCAGACTGACCCCACTCTGTCAATCTCACACACGCAGGGAAGAGTAGACTGACACCACTCTGTCAATGTGACACACCCAGGGAAGAGCAGACTGACCCCACTCTGTCAATGTAACAAACCGAGAGAAGACCAGACTGACCCCACTCTGTCAAATAACAGACCCAGGGAAGATCAGACTGACCCCACTCTGTCAAATAACAGACCCAGGGAAGAGCAGACTAACCCCACTCTGTCAATGTAACACATCCAGGGTATACCAGACTGACCCCACTCTGTCAATGTAACGAAAAAAAGGGAAGAGCAGACTGACCCCACTCTGTCAAAGTTAACCACGCAGGGAAGAGCAGACTGACCCAACTCTGTCAATGGAACATACCCAGGGAAGAGCAGCATGACCCCACTCTGACAATGTAACATACTCAGGGAAGAGCAGACTGACCTCACTCTGTCAATGTAACAGAACCAGGGTAGAGCAGACGGACCACACTCTGTCAATGTAACACACCCAGGGAAGAGCAGACTGACCCCACTCTGTCAATGTAACACACCCAGTGTAGAGCAGACTGACCCCACGCTGTCAAAGTAACCCACCCACGAGGAGCAGACTGACCCCACTCTGTCAATTTCACACACGCAGGGAAGAGTAGACTGACCCCACTCTGTCAATGTAACACACCCAGGGAAGAGCAGACTGACCCCACTCTGTCAATGTAAGACACCCAGGGAAGAGCAGACTGACCCCACTCTGTCAATGTAAGACACCCAGGGTAGAGCAGACTGACACAACTCTGTCGATGTAATACTCCCAGGGAAGAGCAGACTGACCCCACTCTGTCAATGTAACACACCCAGGTAAGAGCAGACTGACCCCACTCTGTCAAAGTAACACACCCAGGGAAGAGCAGAATTACCTCACTCTGTCAATGTAACACACCCAGGAAAGAGCAGACTGACCCCAATCTGTCAATGTAACACATCCAGGGAAGAGCAGACTGACCCAACTCAGTCAATGTAACACACGCAGGGAAGAGCAGACTGACCCCACTCTGTCAATGTAACACACCCAGGGAAGAGCAGATTGACCCCACTCAGTCAATGTAACCCACCCAGGGAAGAGCAGACTGACCCCACTCTGTCAATGTAACACACCCAAGGAAGAGCAGACTGACCTCACTCTGTCAATGTAACACACCCAGGGAAGAGCAGACTGTCACCACTCAGTCAATGTAACACACCCAGGGAAGAGCAGACTGACCCCACTCTGTCAATGTAACCCACCCAGGGAAGAGCAGACTGACCCCACTCTGTCAATGTAACACACCCAGGGAAGAGCAGACTGACCTCACTCTGTCAATGTAACACACCCAGGGAAGAGCAGACTGTCACCACTCTGTCAATGTAACACACCCAGGGAAGACCAGACTCACTCCACTCTGTCAATGTAACACACCCAGGGAAGAGCAGACTGACCCGACTCTGTCAACGTAACACCCCCAGGGAAGAGCAGACTGACACCACTCTGTCAATGTAACACACCCAGGGAAGAGCAGAATTACCTCACTCTGTCAATGTAACACACCCAGGGAAGAGCAGACTGACCCCACTCTGTCAATGTAACACATCCAGGGAAGAGCAGACTGACTCAACTCAGTAAATGTAACACACGCAGGGAAGAGCAGACTGACCCCACTCTGTCAATGTAATACACCCAGGGAAGAGCAGACTGACCCCACCCAGTCAATGTAACACACCCAGGGAAGAGCAGACTGACCCCACTCTGTCAATGTAACCCACCCAGGGAAGAGCAGACTGACCCCACTCTGTCAATGTAACACACCCAGGGAAGAGCAGACTGACCTCACTCTGTCAATGTAACACACCCAGGGAAGAGCAGACTGTCAACACTCTGTCAATGTAACACACCCAGGGAAGAGCAGACTCACTACACTCTGTCAATGTAACACACCCAGGGAAGAGCAGCCTGACCCCACTCTGTCAATGTAACACGCCCAGGGAAGAGCAGACTGACACCACTCTGTCAATGTAACACACTGAGGGAAGAGCAGACTCACCCCACTCAGTCAATGTAACACACCCAGGGAAGACCAGACTGACCCCACTCTGTCAATGTAACACCCCCAGGGAAGAGCAGACTGACACCATTCTGTCAATGTCACACACTCAGGGAAGAGCAGAGTGACCCCACTCTGTCAATGTAACACACCCAGGGAAGAGCAGACTGACACCACTCTGTTAATTTAACACAACCAGGGATGAGCAGACGGACCCCACACTGTCAACGTAACACACCCAGGGAAGAGCAGACTGATCCAACTCTGTCTATGTAACACACCCAGGTAAGAGCAGACTAACCCCACTCTGTCAATGTAACACACCCAGGGAAGAGCAGACTGACCCCACTCTGTCAATGTAACACACCCAGGAAAGAGCAGACTGACCCCACTCTGTCAATGTAACACACCCAGGGAGGAGCAGACTGACCCCACTCTGTCAATGTAACACACCCAGGGAAGAGCAGACTGACCCCACTCTGTCAATGTAACACACCCAGGGAAGAGCAGACTGACCCCACTCTGTCAATGTAACACACCCAAGTAAGAGCAGACTGGCCCCACTCTGTCAATGTAACACACCCAGGGAAGAGCAGACTGACCTCACTCTGTCAATGTAACACACCCAGGAAAGAGCAGACTGACCCCACTCTGTCAATGTAACACACCCAGGTAAGAGCAGACTGACCCCACTCGGTCAATGTAACATACCCAGGAAAGAGAAGACTGACCCGACTCTGTCAATGTAACACACCCAGGGAAGAGCAGACTGACCCCACTCTGTCAAAGTAACCCACCGACGAGGAGCAGACTGACCACACTCTGTCAATATCACACACGCAGGGAAGAGTAGACTGACCCCACTCTGCCAATGTGACACACCCAGGGAAGAGCAGACTGACCCCACTCTGTCAATGTAACGCACCCAGGGAAGACCAGACTGACCCCACTCTGTCAAATAGCAGACCCAGGGAATATCAGACTGACCCCACTCTGTCAATGTAACACACCCAGGGAAGTGCAGACTGACACCACTCTGTCAATGTAACACACCCAGGGAAGAGCAGACTGACCCCACTCTGTCAATGTAACACACCCAGGGAAGAGCAGACTGACCCCACCCTGTCAATGTAACACACCCAGGGAAGAGCAGACTGACACCACTCTGCCAATGTAACACATCCAGGGAAGAGCAGACTGACCCCATTCTGTCAATGTAACGAAAAAAAGGGAAGAGCAGACTGACCCCACTCTGTCAAAGTAACCCACCCAGGGAAGAGCAGACTGACCCCACTCTTTCAATGTAACACACCCAGGGTAGAGCAGACTGACACCACTCTGACAATTTAACATACTCAGGGAAGGGCAGACTGACCCCAAAGTATGAATGTAAGACACCCAGGGAAAAGCAGACTGACCCCACACTGTCAATGTAACAGAACCAGGGTAGAGCAGACTGACCTCACTCTGTCAATGTAACACACCCAGGGAAGAGCAGATTGACCCCACTCTGTGAATGTAACACACCCAGGGAAGAGCAGACTGACACCACTCTCTCAATGTAACACACCCAGGGAAGAGCAGACTGACACCACTCTGTCAATGTAACACACCCAGGGAAGAGCAGACTGACCCTACTCTGTCAATGTAACACACCCAGGGAAGATCAGACTGACCCCACTCTGTCAATGTAACACACCCAGGGAAGCGCAGACTGACCCCACTCTGTCAATGTAACACACCCAGTGAAGAGCAGACTGACCCCACTCTGTCAAAGTAACCCACCCACGAGGAGCAGACTGACCCCACTCTGTCAATCTCACACACGCAGGGAAGAGTAGACTGACACCACTCTGTCAATGTGACACACCCAGGGAAGAGCAGACTGACCCCACTCTGTCAATGTAACAAACCGAGAGAAGACCAGACTGACCCCACTCTGTCAAATAACAGACCCAGGGAAGATCAGACTGACCCCACTCTGTCAAATAACAGACCCAGGGAAGAGCAGACTAACCCCACTCTGTCAATGTAACACATCCAGGGTATACCAGACTGACCCCACTCTGTCAATGTAACGAAAAAAAGGGAAGAGCAGACTGACCCCACTCTGTCAAAGTTAACCACGCAGGGAAGAGCAGACTGACCCAACTCTGTCAATGGAACATACCCAGGGAAGAGCAGCATGACCCCACTCTGACAATGTAACATACTCAGGGAAGAGCAGACTGACCTCACTCTGTCAATGTAACAGAACCAGGGTAGAGCAGACGGACCACACTCTGTCAATGTAACACACCCAGGGAAGAGCAGACTGACCCCACTCTGTCAATGTAACACACCCAGTGTAGAGCAGACTGACCCCACGCTGTCAAAGTAACCCACCCACGAGGAGCAGACTGACCCCACTCTGTCAATCTCACACACGCAGGGAAGAGTAGACTGACCCCACTCTGTCAATGTAACACACCCAGGGAAGAGCAGACTGACCCCACTCTGTCAATGTAACACACCCAGGGAAGAGCAGACTGACCCCACTCTGTCAATGTAAGACACCCAGGGTAGAGCAGACTGACACAACTCTGTCGATGTAATACTCCCAGGGAAGAGCAGACTGACCCCACTCTGTCAATGTAACACACCCAGGTAAGAGCAGACTGACCCCACTCTGTCAAAGTAACACACCCAGGGAAGAGCAGAATTACCTCACTCTGTCAATGTAACACACCCAGGAAAGAGCAGACTGACCCCAATCTGTCAATGTAACACATCCAGGGAAGAGCAGACTGACCCAACTCAGTCAATGTAACACACGCAGGGAAGAGCAGACTGACCCCACTCTGTCAATGTAACACACCCAGGGAAGAGCAGATTGACCCCACTCAGTCAATGTAACCCACCCAGGGAAGAGCAGACTGACCCCACTCTGTCAATGTAACACACCCAAGGAAGAGCAGACTGACCTCACTCTGTCAATGTAACACACCCAGGGAAGAGCAGACTGTCACCACTCAGTCAATGTAACACACCCAGGGAAGAGCAGACTGACCCCACTCTGTCAATGTAACCCACCCAGGGAAGAGCAGACTGACCCCACTCTGTCAATGTAACACACCCAGGGAAGAGCAGACTGACCTCACTCTGTCAATGTAACACACCCAGGGAAGAGCAGACTGTCACCACTCTGTCAATGTAACACACCCAGGGAAGACCAGACTCACTCCACTCTGTCAATGTAACACACCCAGGGAAGAGCAGACTGACCCGACTCTGTCAACGTAACACCCCCAGGGAAGAGCAGACTGACACCACTCTGTCAATGTAACACACCCAGGGAAGAGCAGAATTACCTCACTCTGTCAATGTAACACACCCAGGGAAGAGCAGACTGACCCCACTCTGTCAATGTAACACATCCAGGGAAGAGCAGACTGACTCAACTCAGTAAATGTAACACACGCAGGGAAGAGCAGACTGACCCCACTCTGTCAATGTAATACACCCAGGGAAGAGCAGACTGACCCCACCCAGTCAATGTAACACACCCAGGGAAGAGCAGACTGACCCCACTCTGTCAATGTAACCCACCCAGGGAAGAGCAGACTGACCCCACTCTGTCAATGTAACACACCCAGGGAAGAGCAGACTGACCTCACTCTGTCAATGTAACACACCCAGGGAAGAGCAGACTGTCAACACTCTGTCAATGTAACACACCCAGGGAAGAGCAGACTCACTACACTCTGTCAATGTAACACACCCAGGGAAGAGCAGCCTGACCCCACTCTGTCAATGTAACACGCCCAGGGAAGAGCAGACTGACACCACTCTGTCAATGTAACACACTGAGGGAAGAGCAGACTCACCCCACTCAGTCAATGTAACACACCCAGGGAAGACCAGACTGACCCCACTCTGTCAATGTAACACCCCCAGGGAAGAGCAGACTGACACCATTCTGTCAATGTCACACACTCAGGGAAGAGCAGAGTGACCCCACTCTGTCAATGTAACACACCCAGGGAAGAGCAGACTGACACCACTCTGTTAATTTAACACAACCAGGGATGAGCAGACGGACCCCACACTGTCAACGTAACACACCCAGGGAAGAGCAGACTGATCCAACTCTGTCTATGTAACACACCCAGGTAAGAGCAGACTAACCCCACTCTGTCAATGTAACACACCCAGGGAAGAGCAGACTGACCCCACTCTGTCAATGTAACACACCCAGGAAAGAGCAGACTGACCCCACTCTGTCAATGTAACACACCCAGGGAGGAGCAGACTGACCCCACTCTGTCAATGTAACACACTCAGGGAAGAGCAGACTGACCCCACTCTGTCAATGTAACACACCCAGGGAAGAGCAGACTGACCCCACTCTGTCAATGTAACACACCCAAGTAAGAGCAGACTGGCCCCACTCTGTCAATGTAACACACCCAGGGAAGAGCAGACTGACCTCACTCTGTCAATGTAACACACCCAGGAAAGAGCAGACTGACCCCACTCTGTCAATGTAACACACCCAGGGAAGAGCAGACTGACCCCACTCGGTCAATGTAACATACCCAGGAAAGAGAAGACTGACCCGACTCTGTCAATGTAACACACCCAGGGAAGAGCAGACTGACCCCACTCTGTCAAAGTAACCCACCGACGAGGAGCAGACTGACCACACTCTGTCAATCTCACACACGCAGGGAAGAGTAGACTGACCCCACTCTGCCAATGTGACACACCCAGGGAAGAGCAGACTGACCCCACTCTGTCAATGTAACGCACCCAGGGAAGACCAGACTGACCCCACTCTGTCAAATAGCAGACCCAGGGAATATCAGACTGACCCCACTCTGTCAATGTAACACACCCAGGGAAGTGCAGACTGACACCACTCTGTCAATGTAACACACCCAGGGAAGAGCAGACTGACCCCACTCTGTCAATGTAACACACCCAGGGAAGAGCAGACTGACCCCACCCTGTCAATGTAACACACCCAGGGAAGAGCAGACTGACACCACTGTGCCAATGTAACACATCCAGGGAAGAGCAGACTGACCCCATTCTGTCAATGTAACGAAAAAAAGGGAAGAGCAGACTGACCCCACTCTGTCAAAGTAACCCACCCAGGGAAGAGCAGACTGACCCCACTCTTTCAATGTAACACACCCAGGGTAGAGCAGACTGACACCACTCTGACAATTTAACATACTCAGGGAAGGGCAGACTGACCCCAAAGTATGAATGTAAGACACCCAGGGAAAAGCAGACTGACCCCACACTGTCAATGTAACAGAACCAGGGTAGAGCAGACTGACCTCACTCTGTCAATGTAACACACCCAGGGAAGAGCAGATTGACCCCACTCTGTGAATGTAACACACCCAGGGAAGAGCAGACTGACACCACTCTCTCAATGTAACACACCCAGGGAAGAGCAGACTGACACCACTCTGTCAATGTAACACACCCAGGGAAGAGCAGACTGACCCTACTCTGTCAATGTAACACACCCAGGGAAGATCAGACTGACCCCACTCTGTCAATATAACACACCCAGGGAAGAGCAGACTGATCCAACTCTGTCTATGTAACACACCCAGGGAAGAGCAGGCTGACCCCACTCTGTCAATGTAACACACCCAGGTAAGAGAACACTGACCCCACTCTGTCAATGTAACACACCCAGGGAAGAGCAGACTGACCTCACTCTGTCAATGTAACACACCCAGGGAAGAGCAGACTGACCCCACTCTATCAATGTAACACATCCAGGGAAGAGCAGACTGACGCAGCTCTGTCAATGTAACACACGCAGGGAAGAGCAGACTGACCCCACTCTGTCAATGTAACACACCCAGGGAAGAGCAGACTGACCCCACTCTGTCAATGTAACACACCCAGGGAAGAGCAGACTGACCCACTCTGTCAATGTAACACACCCAGGGAAGAGCAGACTGACCCCACTCTCTCAATGTAACACACCCAGGGAAGAGCAGAATGACCTCACTCTGTCAATGTAACGCACCCAGGGAAGAGCAGACTGTCACCACTCTGTCAATGTAACACACCCAGAGAAGAGCAGACTCACCCCACTCTGTCAATGTAACACACCCAGGGAAGAGCAGACTGACCTCATTCTGTCAATGTAACACACCCAGGGAAGAGCAGAATGACCCCACTCTGTCAATGTAACATCCCCAGGGAAGAGCAGACTGTCACCACTCTGTCAATGTAACACACCCAGGGAAGAGCAGACTCACCCCACTCTGTCAATGTAACACACCCAGGGAAGAGCAGACTGACCTAGCTCTGTCAATGTAACACACCCAGGGAAGAGCAGAATGACCCCACTCTGTCAATGTAACACCCCCAGGGAAGAGCAGACTGTCACCACACTGTCAATGTAACACACCCAGGGAAGAGCAGACTGACCCCACTCTGTCAATGTAACACATCCAGGGAAGAGCAGACTGACCCAGCTCTGTCAATGTAACACACGCAGGGAAGATCAGACTGACCCCACTCTGTCAATGTAACACACACAGGGAAGAGCAGACTGATCCACTCTGTCAATGTAACACAACCAGGGAAGAGCAGACTGACCCCACTCTGTCAATGTAACACACCCAGGGAAGAGCAGAATGACCTCACTCTGTCAATTTAACGCACCCAGGGAAGAGTAGAATGACCTCACTCTGTCAATTTAACGCACCCAGGGAAGAGCAGACTGTCACCACTCTGTCAATGTAACTCACCCAGGGAAGAGCAGACTCACCCCACTCTGTCAATGTAACACACCCAGGGTAGAGCAGACTGACCCCACTCTGTCAATGTAATACATCCAGGGAAGAGCAGACTGACCCAGCTCTGTCAATGTAACACACGCAGGGAAGAGCAGACTGACCCCACTCTGTCAATGTAACACACCCAGGAAAGAGCAGACTGACCCCACTCTGTCAATGTAACACACCCAGGGAAGAGCAGACGGACCCCACTTGGTCAATGTAACATACCCAGGAAAGAGCAGACTGACCCGACTCTGTCAATGTAACACACCCAGTGAAGAACAGACTGACCCCACTCTGTCAAAGTAACCCACCGACGAGGAGCAGACTGACCACACTCTGTCAATCTCACACACGCAGGGAAGAGTAGACTGACCCCACTCTGTCAATGTGACACACCCAGAGAAGAGCAGACTGACCCCACTCTGTCAATGTAACACACCCAGGGAAGACCAGACTGACCCCACTCTGTCAAATAACAGACCCAGGGAATATCAGACTGACCCCACTCTGTCAATGTAACACACCCAGGGAAGTGCAGACTGACACCACTCTGTCAATGTAACACACCCAGGGAAGAACAGACTGACCCCACTCTGTCAATGTAACACACCCAGGGAAGAGCAGACTGCCTCCACTCTGTCAATGTAACACACTCAGGGAAGAGCAGACTGACCCTACTCAGTCAACGTGAGACACCCAGGAAAGAGCAGACTGACCCCACTCTGCCAATGTAACACCCCCAGGCAAGAGCAGACTGACCCCACTCTGTCAATGTAACACACCCAGGGAAGCGCACAATGATCTCACTCTGTCAATGTAACACACCCAAGGAAAAGCAGACTGCCTCCACTCTGTCAATGTAACACACTCAGGGAAGAGCAGACTGACCCTTCTCAGTCAACGTGAGACACACAGAAAAGAGCAGACTGACCACTCTCTGTCAATGTATACCACCCAGGGAAGAGCAGACTGACCGCACTCTGGCAATGTAACACACAGGGAAGAGCAGACTAACCCCAATCTGTCAATGAAACACCCCCAGGCAAGAGCACACTGACCCCACTCTTTCACTGTAACACACACAGGGAAGGGCAGACTGACCCCACTCTGTCAAAGTAACACACCCAGGTAAGAGCAGACTGACCCCACTCTCTTAATGTAACACACCCCGCGAAGAGCAGACGGACCCCTCGCTGTCAATGTTACACACCCAAGGAAGAGCAGACTTTTCCCACTCTGTCAATGTAATACACCCAGGGAAGAGCAGACTGACCCCACTCTGTCAATGTAACACACCCAGTGACGAGCAGTCTGACCCCTCTCTGTCAATGTAACACACCCAGGGAAGAGCAGACTGACCCCACTCTGTCAATGTAACACACCGAAGGAAGAGCAGACTGACCCCACTCGGTCAATGTAACCCACCCAGGGAGGAGCAGACTGACCCCTCTCTGTCAATGTAACCCACCCAGGGAAGAGCAGACTGACCGCACTCTGGCAATGTAACACACAGGGAAGAGCAGACTGACCCCACTCTGTCAATGAAACACCCCCAGGCAAGAGCACACTGACCCCACTCTGTCCCTGTCACACACACAGGGAAGAGAAGACTGACCCCACACTGTCAATGTAACACACACAGGTAAGAGCAGACTGACTCCACTCTGTTAATGTAACACACCCCGCGAAGAGCAGACTGACCCCGCGCTGTCAATGTTACACACCCAAGGAAGAGCAGACTGACCCCACTCTGTCAATGTAACACACCCAGGGAAGAGCAGTCTGAACCCTCTCTGTCAATGTAACACACCCAGGGAAGAGCAGACTGACTCCACTCTGTCAATATAACGCACCTAAGCAAGAGCAGACTGACACCACTCTGTCAATGTAACACACTCAGGGAAGAGATGCCTGACCCAACTCTGTCAATGTGAGACACCCAGGAAAGAGCAGACTGACCCCACTCTGTCAATGTAACACACCCAGGAAAGAGAAGACTGACCCCACTCTGCCAATGTAACACCCCCAGGCAAGAGCAGACTGACCCCACTCTGGCAATGTAACACACACAGGGAAAAGCAGATTGACCCCACTCTGTCAATGTAACACACTCAAGGAAGAGCAGACTGAACCCACTCGGTCAATGTAACCCACCCAAGGAGGAGCAGACTGACCCCTCTCTGTCAATGTAAACCACCCAGGGAAGAGCAGACTGACCGCACTCTGGCAATGTAACACACAGGGAAGAGCATTCTGACCCGAATCTGTCAATGAAACACCCCCAGGCAAGAGCACACTGACCCCACTCTGTCACTGTAACACACACAGGGAAGAGCAGACTGCCCCACTCTGTCAATGTAACACACCCAGGTAAGAGCAGACTGACCCCACTCTGTCACTGTAACACACACAGGGAAGAGCAGACTGACCCCACACTGTCAATGTAACACACACAGGTAAGAGCAGACTGACTCCACTCTGTTAATGTAACACACCGCGCGAAGAGCAGACGGACCCCGCGCTGTCCATGTTACTCACCGAAGGAAGAGCTGACTGACCCCACTCTGTCAATGTAATACACCCAGGGAAGAGCAGACTGACACCACACTGTCAATGTAACACACTCAGGGAAGTGATGACTGACCCAACTCTGTCAATGTGAGACACTCAGGGAAGAGCAGATTGACCCCACTCTGTCAAAGGAACACAACCCAGGGAAGAGCAGACTGACCCCACTCTGTCAATGTAACCCACCCAGGGAACAGCAGACTGCCCCCAATCAGTCAATGTAACACACCCAGGGAAGAGCAGACTGACCCCACTCTGTCAATGTAACACAACCAGGGAATAGCAGACTGACCCCACTCTGTCAATGTAACACACCCAGGGATAAGCAGACTGACCCCACTCTGTCAATGTAACACACCCAGGGAAGCGCACAATGATCTCACTCTGTCAATGTAACACACCCAAGGAAAAGCAGACTGCCTCCACTCTGTCAATGTAACACACTCAGGGAAGAGCAGACTGACCCCACTCTTTCAACGTGAGACACCCAGGAAAGAGCAGACTGACCCCACTCTGCCAATGTAACACCCCCAGGCAAGAGCAGACTGACCCCACTCTGTCAATGTAACACACCCACGGAAGAGCAGACTGACCCCACTCTGTCAATGTAACCCACCCAGCGAAGAGCACACTGCCCTCATTCAGTCAATGTAACACACCCAGGGAAGAGCAGACTGAGCCCACTCTATCAATGTAACACACCCAGGGAATAGCAGACTGACCCCACTCTGTCAATGTAACACACCCAGGGATAAGCAGACTGACCCCACTCTGTCAATGTAACACACCCAGGGAAGCGCACAATGATCTAACTCTGTCAATGTAACACACCCAAGGAAGAGCAGACTGCCCCCACTCTGTCAATGTAACACGCCCAGGGAATAGCAGACTGACACCACTCTGTCAATGTAACACACCCAGGTAATAGCAGACTGACCCCACTCTGTCAATGTAACACACCCAGGGATTAGCAGACTGACCCCACTCTGTCAATGTAACACACCCAAGGATTAGCAGACTGATCCCACTCTGTCCATGTAACACACCCAGGGAAGCGCACAATGATCTCACTTTGTCAATGTAACACACGCAGGGAAGAGCAGACTGACCCTACTCAGTCAACGTGAGACACCCAGGAAAGAGCAGACAGACCCCACTCTGCCAATGTAAGACCCCCAGGCAAGAGCAGACTGACCCCACTCTGTCAATGTAACACACCCAGGGCTTAGCAGACTGACCCTACTCTGTCCATGTAACACACCCAGGGAAGCGCACAATGATCTCACTCTGTCAATGTAACACACCCAGGGAAGAGCAGACTGACCCTACTCAGTCAACGTGAGACACCCAGGAAAGAGCAGACTGACCCCACTCTGCCAATGTAACACCCCCAGGTACGAGCAGACTGACACCACTCTGTCAATGTAACACACCCAGGGAAGTGCAGATTGACCCTATTCTGTCAGTGTAACACACTCAAGGAAGAGCAGACTGACCCCACTCCGTCAATGTAACCCACCCAGGGAGGAGCAGACTGACCCCTCTCTGTCAATGTAAACCACCCAGGGAAGAGCAGACTGACCGCACTCTGGCAATGTAACACACAGGGAAGAGCAGACTGACCCCACTCTGTCAATGTAACAGACCCAGGCAAGTGCAGACTGACCCCACTCTGTCAATGTAACACACCCAGGCAAGAGCAGACTGACCCCACTCTGTCAATGTACACACCCAGGGAAGAGCAGACTGACCCCACTCTGTCAATGTTACACACCCAGGGAAGAGCAGACAAACCCCACTCAGTCAATGTAACACACTCAGCAAAGAGCAGACTGACCCCACTCTGTCAATGTAACACACCCAGGGAAGAGCAGACTGACCCAACTCTGTTCATGTAACCCAACCAGGGTATCGCAGAATGACCTCACTCTGTCAATGTAACACACCCAGAAAAGAGCAGACAGACCTCATTCTGCCAATGTAACCAACCCAGGGATTAGCAGACTGACCACACTCTGTCAATGTAACATACCCAGGGAAGAGCAGACTGACCACACTCTGTCAATGTAACACACCCAGGGAAGAGCAGACTGACCACACTCTGTCAATGTAACACACCCAGGGAAGCGCAGAAAAAACCCACTCTGACAATGTAACAAACCCAGGGAAGAGCAGACTGACCCCACTCTGTCAATGTAACACACCCAGGGAAGAGCAGACTGACCCAACTCTGTCAACGTGAGACACCCAAGGAAGCCAAGACTGACCCCACTCTGTCAATGTAACACACCCGGGGAAGAGCAGGCTGACCCCACTCTGTCAATGTAACACACACAGGGAAGAGCAGACTGACCCCACACTGTCAATGTAACAGACTCAGGGAAGAGCAGACTAACCCCACTCTGTCAATGTAACACACGCAGGGAAGAGCAGACTGACCCCACTCTGTCAATGTAACACACCCAGGCAAGAGCACACTGACCCCACACTGTCAATGGAACACACACAGGGAAGGGCAGACAGAGATCACTCTTTCAATGTAACACACCTTGGGAAGAGCAGACAGACCTCACTCTGTCAATGTAACACACCCAGGGAAGAGCAGACTGACCCCGCTCTGTCAATGTAACACACCCAGGGAAGAGCAGACTGACCCCACTCTGTGAATGTAACACCCCCAGGCAAGAGCAGACTGACCCAACTCTGTCAATGTAACAAAACCAAGGGAAGAGCAGACTGACCCCACTCTGTCAATGTAACACACCCAGGGAAGAGCAGACTCATCCCACTCTGTCAATGTAACACACCCAGGGAAGCGCAGAAAAAACTCACTCTGTCAATGTAACACACCTAGGGAAGAGCAGACTGACCCCACTCTGTCAATGTAACACACCCAGGGAGGAGCAGACTGACCCCTCTCTGTCAATGTAACCCACCCAGGGAAGAGCAGACTGACCCCACTCTGGCAATGTAACACATAGGGAAGAGCAGACTGAACCCACTCTGTCAATGTAACACCCCCAGGCAAGAGCACACAGACCCCACTCTGTCACTGTAACACACACAGGGAAGATCAGACCGAGATCACTCTGTCAATGTAACACACCCAGGTAAGAGCAGACTGACCCCACTCTGTCAATGTAACACACCCAAGGAAGAGCTGACTGACCCCACTCTATCAATGTAACACACCCAGGCAAGAGCAGACTGACCCCACTTTGTCAATGTAACACACCCCGGGAAGTGCTACTGACTCCACTCTGTCAATGGAACACACTCTGAAAAGAGCAGACTGACCCCACACTGTCAATGTAACACACCCAGGGAAAAGCAGTCTAACCCCTCTCTGTCAATGTAACACACCCAGGGAAGAGCAGACTGACCCCACTCTGTCAATGTAACACACCTAAGGAAGAGCAGACTGACCCCACTCTGTCAATGTAACACACCCAGCGAAGAGCAGACTGACCCTACTCTGTCAAAGTAACCCACCCAGGCAAGAGCAGACTGACACCACTCTGTCAATGCAACGCACACAGGGAAGCGCAGAAAAAACTCACTCTGTCAATGTAACACACCTAGGAAAGAGCAGACTGACCCCACTCTGTCAATGTAACACACCTAGGGAAGAGCAGACTGACCCCACTCTGTCAATGTAACACACCCAGGGAAGTGCAGATTGACCCTACTCTGTCAGTGTAACACACTCAGGGAAGAGCAGACTGACCCCACTCGGTCAATGTAACCCACCCAGGGAGGAGCAGACTGAACCCTCTCTGTCAATGTAACACACCCAGGGAAGAGCAGACTGACCGCACTCTGGCAATGTAACACACACAGGGAAGATGAGACTGACCCAACTCTGTCAATGTAACACCCCCAGGCAAGAGAAGACTGACCCCACTCTGTCACTGTAACACACACAGGGAAGAGCAGACAGAGATCATTCTGTCAATGTAATACACCCAGGTAAGATCAGACTGACCCCACTCTGTCAATATAACACACCCCGCGAAGAGCAGACTGACCCCACTCTGTCAATGCAACACACCTAAGGAAGAGCAGACTGACACCACTCTGTCAATGTAACACACCCAGGGAAGAGATGACTGACCCAAATCTGTCAATGTGAGACACCCAGGGAAGAGCAGACTGCCCCAAATCTGTCAATGTATGAGACTCAGGGAAGAGCAGATTGACCCCACTCTGTCAAAGGAACACACCCAGGAAAGAGCAGACTGAATCCACTCTGTCAATGTAACGCACCCAAGGAAGAGCAGACTGACCTCAATCTGTCAATGTAACACACCCAGGGAAGAGCAGAGTGACCCCGCTCTGTCAATGTAACCCACCCAACGAAGAGCAGACTGACCCCACTCTGTCAATGCAACACACCAAGGGAAGAGCAGACTGACCCCACTCTGTCAATGTAACACACCCAGGGAAGAGCAGACAAACCCCACTCTGTCAATGTAACACACCCAGGGAAGAGCAGACAAACCCCACTCTGTCAATGTAACACACCCAGGAAAGAGCAGACTGACCCCACTCTGTCAATGTAACACACCCAGGAAAGAGCAGACTGACCCAAATCTGTTCAAGTAACCCAACCAGGGAATCGCAGAATGACCTCATTCTGTCAATGTAACACACCCAGGGAAGAGCAGACAGACCTCACTCTGCCAATGTAACCCACCCAGGGATGAGCAGACTGATCCCATTCTGTCAATGTAACACACCCAGGGAAGAGCAGACTGACCCCACTCTGTCAATGTAACACACGCAGGGAAGAGCAGACTGACCCAACTCTGTCAATGTGAGACTCCCAAGGAAGACAAGACTGACCCCACTCTGTCAATGTAAAACACCCGGGAAGAGCAGGCTGACCCCACTCTGTCAATGTAACACACACAGGGAAGAGCAGACTGACCCCACACATTCAATGTAACAGACTCAGGCAAGACCAGACTGACCCCACTGTGGGAATATAACACACGCAGGGAAGAGCAGACTGACCCCACTCTGTCAATGTAACACACCCAGGGAAGAGCAGACTGACCCCACTCTTTCAATCTAACACACCCAGGGAAGAGCAGACTGACCCCACTCTGTCAATGTAACAGCCCCAGGCAAGGGCAGACTGAGCCAACTCTGTCAATGTAACACACCCAGGGAAGAGCAGACTGACCCCACTCTGTCAATGTAACACACCCAGGCAAGAGCAGACTGACACCACTCTGTCAATGTAACACACCCAGGGAAGCGCAGAAAAAACTCACTCTGTCAATGTAACACTCCTAGGGAAGAGCAGACTGACCCCACTCTGTCAATGTAACACACCTAGGGAAGAGCAGACTGACCCCTCTCTGTCAATGTAACAAACCCAGGGAAGTGCAGATTGACCCCACTCTGGCAATGTAACACACAGGGAAGAGCAGACTGACCCCACTCTGTCAATGTAACAGCCCCAGGCAAGAGCACACTGACCCCACTCTGTCACTGTAACACACACAGGGAAGAGCAGACAGAGATCACTCTGTCAATGTAACACACCCAGGTAAGAGCAGACTGACCCCACTCTGTCAATGTAACACACCCCGCGAAGAGCAGACGGACCACGCGCTGTCAATGTTACACACCCAAGGAAGAGCTGACTGACCCCACTCGATCAATGTAACACACCCAGGGAAGAGCAGACTGACCCCACACTGTCAATGCAACACACCCAGGGAAGAGCAGTCTGACCCCTCTCTGTCAATGTAACACACCCAGGGAAGTGCAGACTGACCCCACTCTCTCAATGAAACACACCTAAGGAAGAGCAGACTGACCCCACTCTGGCAATGTAACACACCTTGGGAAGAGCAGACTGACCTCACTCTGTTAATGTAACACAACCAGGGAAGAGCAGACTGATCCCACTCTGTCAATGTAACACACTCAGGAAAGAGCAGACTGACCTCACTCGGTCAATGTAACCCACCCAGGGAGGAGCAGACTGACCCCTCTCTGTCAATGTACCCCACCCAGGGAAAAGCAGACTGACCCCACTCTGGCAATGTAACACACCCAGGGAAGCGCAGAAAAAACGCACTCTGTCAATGTAACACACCTAGGGAAGAGCAGACTGACCCCACTCTGTCAATGCAACACACCAAGGGAAGAGCAGACTGACCCCACTCTGTCAATGTAACACACCCAGGCAAGTGCAGACTGACCCCACTCTGTCAAAGTAACCCACCCAGGCAAGAGCAGACTGACACCACTCTGTCAATGCAACACACACAGGGAAGCGCAGAAAAAACTCACTCTGTCAATGTGACACACCTAGGGAAGAGCAGACTGACCCCACTCTGTCAATGTAACACACCCAGGGAAGTGCAGATTGACCCTACTCTGTCAGTGTAACACACTCAGGGAAGAGCAGACTGACCCCACTCCGTCAATGTAACCCACCCAGGGAGGAGCAGACTGAACCCTCCCTGTCAATGTAACTCACCCAGGGAAGAGCAGACTGACCGCACTCTGGCAATGTAACACACACAGGGAAGAGCAGACTGACCCAACTCTGTCAATGTAACACCCCCAGGCAAGAGAAGACTGACCCCACTTTGTCACTGTAACACACACAGGGAAGAGCAGACAGAGATCATTCTGTCAATGTAATACACCCAGGTAAGAGCAGACTGACCCCACTCTGTCAATGCAACACACCTAAGGAAGAGCAGACTGACACCACTCTGTCAATGTAACACACCCAGGGAAGAGATGAATGACCCAACTCTGTCAATGTGAGACACCCAGGGAAGAGCAGACTGCCCCAACTCTGTCAATGTATGACACTCAGGGAAGAGCAGATTGACCCCACTCTGTCAAAGGAACACACCCAGGCAAGAGCAGACAGACTCCACTCTGTCAATGTAACCCAACCAAGGAAGAGCAGACTGACCTCACTCTGTCAATGTAACACACCCAGGGAAGAGCAGACTGACCCCCCTCTGTCAATGTAACACACCCAGGGAAGAGCAGACTGACCCCACTCTGTCAATGTAACACACCAAGGGAAGAGCAGACTGACCCCACTCTGTCAATGTAACACACCCAGGCAAGTGCAGACTGATCCCACTCTGTCAATGTAACACACCCAGGCAAGAGCAGACTGACCCCAATCTGTCAATGTAACACACCCAGGGAAGAGCAGACTGACCCCACTCTGTAAATGTAACACACCCAGGGAAGAGCAGACAAACCCCACTCTGTCAATGTAACACACCCAGGAAAGAGCAGACTGACCCCACTCTGTCAATGTAACACACCCAGGGAAGAGCAGACTGACCCAACTCTGTTCATATAACCCAACCTGGGAATCGCAGAATGACCTCACTCTGTCAATGTAACACACCCAGGGAAGAGCACACTGACCCTACTCTGTCAATGTAACACACCCAGGGAAGAGCAGACAGACCTCACTCTGCCAATGTAACCCACCCAGGGATGAGCAGACTGATCCCATTCTGTCAATGTAACACACCCAGGGAGGAGCAGACTGACCCAACTCTGTCAATGTGAGACACCCAAGGAAGACAAGACTGACCCCACTCTGTCAATGTAACACACCCGGGGAAGAGCAGGCTGACCCCACTCTGTCAATGTAACACACACAGGGAAGAGCAGACTGACCCCACACATTCAATGTAACAGACTCAGGCAAGACCAGACTGACCCCACTGTGGGAATATAACACACGCAGGGAAGAGCAGACTGACCCCACTCTGTCAATGTAACACACCCAGGCAAGAGCAAACTGACCCACTCTGTCAATGGAACACACACAGGGAAGAGCAGACAGCGATCACTCTGTCAATGTAACACACCTTGCGAAGAGCAGACAGACCTCACTCTGTCAATGTAACACACCCAGGGAAGAGCAGACTGACCCCACTCTTTCAATGTAACACACCCAGGGAAGAGCAGACTGAAACCAATCTGTCAATGTAACAGCCCCAGGCAAGGGCAGACTGACCCAACTCTGTCAATGTAACACACCCAGGGAAGAGCAGACTGACCCCACTCTGTCAATGTAACACACCCAGGCAAGAGCAGACTGACACCACTCTGTCAATGTAACACACCCAGGGAAGCGCAGAAAAAACTCACTCTGTCAATGTAACACACCGAGGGAAGAGCAGACTGACCCCTCTCTGTCAATGTAACAAACCCAGGGAAGTGCAGATTGACCCCACTCTGGCAATGTAACACACAGGGAAGAGCAGACTGACCCCACTCTGTCAATGTAACACCCCCAGGCAAGAGCACACTGACCCCACTCTGTCAATGTACCGCACTCAGCGTAGGTCAGACTGACCCCACTCTGTCAATGTAACACACACAGGGAAGAGTAGACTGACCCCACACTGTCAATGTAACAGACTCAGGCAAGAGCACACTGACCCCACTCTGTCAATGGAACACACTCAGGGAAGAGCAGACTGACCCCACTCTGTCAATGTAACACACCCAGGGAAGAGTAGACTGACCCCACTCTGTCAATGTAACACACCTTGGGAAGAGCAGACTGACCTCACTCTGTTAATGTAACACACCCAGGGAAGAGCAGACTGATCCCACTCTGTCAATGTAACACACTCAGGAAAGAGCAGACTGACCTCACTCGGTCAATGTAACCCACCCAGGGAGGAGCAGACTGACCCCTCTCTGTCAATGTACCCCACCCATGGAAAAGCAGACTGACCCCACTCTGGCAATGTAACACACACAGGGAAGAGCAGACTGACCCCACTCTGTCAATGTAACACACCCAGGGAAGAGCAGACAGACCCCACTCTGACAATGTAACACCCCCAGGCAAGAGCTCACTGACCCCACTCTGTCACTGTAACACACACAGGGAAGAGCAGACAGAGATCACTCTGTCAATGTAACACACCCAGGTAAGAGCTGACTAACCCCACTCTGTCAATGTAAAACGCACCGCGAAGAGCAGACCGACACCGCTCTGTCAATGTTACACACCCAAGGAAGAGCTGACTGACCCCACTCTGTCAATGCAACACACACAGGGAAGCGCAGAAAAAACTCACTCTGTCAATGTGACACACCTAGGGAAGAGCAGACTGACCCCACTCTGTCAATGTAACACACCCAGGGAAGTGCAGATTGACCCTACTCTGTCAGTGTAACACACTCAGGGAAGAGCAGACTGACCCCACTCCGTCAATGTAACCCACCCAGGGAGGAGCAGACTGAACCCTCCCTGTCAATGTAACTCACCCAGGGAAGAGCAGACTGACCGCACTCTGGCAATGTAACACACACAGGGAAGAGCAGACTGACCCAACTCTGTCAATGTAACACCCCCAGGCAAGAGAAGACTGACCCCACTTTGTCACTGTAACACACACAGGGAAGAGCAGACAGAGATCATTCTGTCAATGTAATACGCCCAGGTAAGAGCAGACTGACCCCACTCTGTCAATGCAACACACCTAAGGAAGAGCAGACTGACACCACTCTGTCAATGTAACACACCCAGGGAAGAGATGAATGACCCAACTCTGTCAATGTGAGACACCCAGGGAAGAGCAGACTGCCCCAACTCTGTCAATGTATGACACTCAGGGAAGAGCAGATTGACCCCACTCTGTCAAAGGAACACACCCAGGCAAGAGCAGACAGACTCCACTCTGTCAATGTAACCCAACCAAGGAAGAGCAGACTGACCTCACTCTGTCAATGTAACACACCCAGGGAAGAGCAGACTGACCCCCCTCTGTCAATGTAACACACCCAGGGAAGAGCAGACTGACCCCACTCTGTCAATGTAACACACCAAGGGAAGAGCAGACTGACCCCACTCTGTCAATGTAACACAGCCAGGCAAGTGCAGACTGATCCCACTCTGTCAATGTAACACACCCAGGGAAGAGCAGACTGACCCCAATCTGTCAATGTAACACACTCAGGGAAGAGCAGACTGACCCCACTCTGTAAATGTAACACACCCAGGGAAGAGCAGACAAACCCCACTCTGTCAATGTAACACACCCAGGAACGAGCAGACTGACCCCACTCTGTCAATGTAACACACCCAGGGAAGAGCAGACTGACCCAACTCTGTTCATATAACCCAACCAGGGAATCGCAGAATGACCTCACTCTGTCAATGTAACACACCCAGGGAAGAGCACACTGACCCTACTCTGTCAATGTAACACACCCAGGGAAGAGCAGACAGACCTCACTCTGCCAATGTAACCCACCCAGGGATGAGCAGACTGATCCCATTCTGTCAATGTAACACACCCAGGGAGGAGCAGACTGACCCAACTCTGTCAATGTGAGACACCCAAGGAAGACAAGACTGACCCCACTCTGTCAATGTAACACACCCGGGGAAGAGCAGGCTGACCCCACTCTGTCAATGTAACACACACAGGGAAGAGCAGACTGACCCCACACATTCAATGTAACAGACTCAGGCAAGACCAGACTGACCCCACTGTGGGAATATAACACACGCAGGGAAGAGCAGACTGACCCCACTCTGTCAATGTAACACACCCAGGCAAGAGCAAACTGACCCACTCTGTCAATGGAACACACACAGGGAAGAGCAGACAGCGATCACTCTGTCAATGTAACCCAACCAAGGAAGAGCAGACTGACCTCACTCTGTCAATGTAACACACCCAGGGAAGAGCAGACTGACCCCCCTCTGTCAATGTAACACACCCAGGGAAGAGCAGACTGACCCCACTCTGTCAATGTAACACACCAAGGGAAGAGCAGACTGACCCCACTCTGTCAATGTAACACAGCCAGGCAAGTGCAGACTGATCCCACTCTGTCAATGTAACACACCCAGGCAAGAGCAGACTGACCCCAATCTGTCAATGTAACACACCCAGGGAAGAGCAGACTGACCCCACTCTGTAAATGTAACACACCCAGGGAAGAGCAGACAAACCCCACTCTGTCAATGTAACACACCCAGGAAAGAGCAGACTGACCCCACTCTGTCAATGTAACACACCCAGGGAAGAGCAGACTGACCCAACTCTGTTCATATAACCCAACCAGGGAATCGCAGAATGACCTCACTCTGTCAATGTAACACACCCAGGGAAGAGCACACTGACCCTACTCTGTCAATGTAACACACCCAGGGAAGAGCAGACAGACCTCACTCTGCCAATGTAACCCACCCAGGGATGAGCAGACTGATCCCATTCTGTCAATGTAACACACCCAGGGAGGAGCAGACTGACCCAACTCTGTCAATGTGAGACACCCAAGGAAGACAAGACTGACCCCACTCTGTCAATGTAACACACCCGGGGAAGAGCAGGCTGACCCCACTCTGTCAATGTAACACACACAGGGAAGAGCAGACTGACCCCACACATTCAATGTAACAGACTCAGGCAAGACCAGACTGACTCCACTGTGGGAATATAACACACGCAGGGAAGAGCAGACTGACCCCACTCTGTCAATGTAACACACCCAGGCAAGAGCAAACTGACCCACTCTGTCAATGGAACACACACAGGGAAGAGCAGACAGCGATCACTCTGTCAATGTAACACACCTTGCGAAGAGCAGACAGACCTCACTCTGTCAATGTAACACACCCAGGGAAGAGCAGACTGACCCCACTCTTTCAATGTAACACACCCAGGGAAGAGCAGACTGACCCCACTCTGTCAATGTAACAGCCCCAGGCAAGGGCAGACTGACCCAACTCTGTCAATGTAACACACCCAGGGAAGAGCAGACTGACGCCACTCTGTCAATGTAACACACCCAGGCAAGAGCAGACTGACACCACTCTGTCAATGTAACACACCCAGGGAAGCGCAGAAAAAACTCACTCTGTCAATGTAACACACCGAGGGAAGAGCAGACTGACCCCTCTCTGTCAATGTAACAAACCCAGGGAAGTGCAGATTGACCCCACTCTGGCAATGTAACACACAGGGAAGAGCAGACTGACCCCACTCTGTCAATGTAACACCCCCAGGCAAGAGCACACTGACCCCACTCTGTCAATGTACCGCACTCAGCGAAGGTCAGACTGACCCCACTCTGTCAATGTAACACACACAGGGAAGAGTAGACTGACCCCACACTGTCAATGTAACAGACTCAGGCAAGAGCACACTGACCCCACTCTGTCAATGTAACACACCCAGGGAAGAGTAGACTGACCCCACTCTGTCAATGTAACGCACCTTGGGAAGAGCAGACTGACCTCACTCTGTTAATGTAACACACCCAGGGAAGAGCAGACTGATCCCACTCTGTCAATGTAACACACTCAGGAAAGAGCAGACTGACCTCACTCGGTCAATGTAACCCACCCAGGGAGGAGCAGACTGACCCCTCTCTGTCAATGTACCCCACCCATGGAAAAGCAGACTGACCCCACTCTGGCAATGTAACACACACAGGGAAGAGCAGACTGACCCCACTCTGTCAATGTAACACACCCAGGGAAGAGCAGACAGACCCCACTCTGACAATGTAACACCCCCAGGCAAGAGCTCACTGACCCCACTCTGTCACTGTAACACACACAGGGAAGAGCAGACAGAGATCACTCTGTCAATGTAACACACCCAGGTAAGAGCTGACTAACCCCACTCTGTCAATGTAAAACGCACCGCGAAGAGCAGACCGACACCGCTCTGTCAATGTTACACACCCAAGGAAGAGCTGACTGACCCCACTCTGTCAATGTAACCCAAACAAGGAAGAGCAGACTGCCCCACTCTGTCAATATAACACCACCAGGCAAGAGCAGACTGACCCCACTGTGGCAATGTAACATACACAGGCAAGAGCACACTGACCCCACTCTGTCAATGGAACACACACAGGGAAGAGCAGACTAACCGCACTCTGTCAATGTAACACACCCAGGGAAGAGTAGACTGACCACACTCTGTCAATGTAACACACCTTTGGAAGAGCAGATTGACCCCACTCTGTCAAAGGAACACACCCAGGGAAGAGCAGACTGACCCCACTTTGTCAATGTAACACACCCCGGGAAGAGCTGACAGACCCCACTCTGTCAATGTAACCCACCCAAGGAAGAGCAGACTGCCCCCACTCTGTCAATGTAACACACCCAGGGAAGAGCAGACTGACCCCACTCTGTCAATGTAACACACTCAGGGAATAGCAGACTGACCCCACTCTGTCAATGAAACACACCCAGGGAAGCGCACAATGATCTCACTCTGTCAATGTAACACACCCAGGGAAGAGCAGACTGACCCTACTCTGTAAATGTGAGACACCCAAGAAAGAGCAGACTGACCCCACTCTGCCAATGTAACACCCACAGGCAAGAGCAGACTGATCCCACTCTGGCAATGTAACACCCACAGGCAAGAGCAGACTGACCCCACTCTGTCAATGTAACCCACCCAAGGAAGAGCAGACTGACCACAATCTGTCAATGCAACACACCAAGGGAAGAGCAGACTGACCCCACTCTGTCAATGTGACACACCCAGGCAAGAGCAGACTGACACCACTATGTCAATGTAACCCACCCCAGGAAGAGCAGACTGACTCCACTCTGTCAATGAACACAACCAGTGAAGAGCAGACTGACCCCACTCTGTCAATGTAACACACGCAGGGAAGAGCAGACTGACCCCACTCTGTCAATGGAACACACCCAGTGAAGATCAGACTGACCCAATTCTGTTCATGAAACACACCCAGGGAAGAGCAGACTGACCCAACTCTGTCAATGTGAGACACCCAAGGAAGACAAGACTGACCCCACTCTGTCAATGTAACACACCCGGGGAAGAGCAGGCTAACCCCATTCTATCCATTAACCCACCCAGGGAAGAGCACACTGACCCCACTCTGTCAATGTAACGGACTCAGGGAAGAGCAGACTGACCCCACTCTGTCAATGTAACAGACACAGGCAAGAGCAGACTGACCCCACTCTGGCAATGTAACACACGCAGGGAAGAGCAGACTGACCCCACTCTGTCAATATAACACCGCCAGGCAAAAGCAGACTGACCCCACTGTGGAAATGTAACACACCCAGGCAAGAGCACACTGACCCCACTCTGTCAATGGAACACACACAGGGAAGAGCAGACTGACCCCACTCTGTCAATGTAACACACCCAGGGAAGAGTAGACTGACCACACTCTGTCAATGTAACACACCTTGGGAAGAGCAGATTGACCCCACTTTGTCAAAGGAACACACCTTGGGAAGAGCAGACTGACCCCACTTTGTCAATGTCACACACCCCGGGAAGAGCAGACTGCCCCACTCTGTCAATGTAACACACCCAGGGAAGAGCAGACTGACTCCACTCTGTCAATGTAACCCACCCAAGGAAGAGCAGATTGCCGTCACTCTGTCAATGTAACACACCCAGGGAATAGCAGACTGACCCTACTCTGTCAATGTAACACACCCAGGGATTAGCAGACTGACCCCACTCTGTCAATGTAACACACCCACGGAAGCGCACAACGATCTCTCTCTGTCAATTTAACACAAAATGGGAAGAGCAGACTGACCCTACTCTGTCAATGTGAGACACCCAGGAAAGAGCAGACTGACCCCACTCTGTAAATGTAACACCCCCAGGCAAGAGCAGACTGACCCCACTCTGTCAATTTAACACACCCAGGGAAGAGCAGACTGACCCCACTCTGTCAATGTAACACACCCAGGGAATAGCAGACTGACCCCACTATGTCAATGAACTATACCCAGGGAAGCGCACAATGATCTCACTCTGTCAATGTAACACACCCAGGGAAGAGCAGACTGACCCTACTCTGTAAATGTGAGACACCCAAGAAAGAGACGACTGACCCCACTCTGCCAATGTAACAGACACAGGCAAGAGCAGACTGACCCCACTCTGGCAATGTAACACACGCAGGGAAGAGCAGACTGACCCCACTCTGTCAATATAACACCGCCAGGCAAAAGCAGACTGACCCCACTGTGGAAATGTAACACACCCAGGCAAGAGCACACTGACCCCACTCTGTCAATGGAACACACACAGGGAAGAGCAGACTGACCCCACTCTGTCAATGTAACACACCCAGGGAAGAGTAGACTGACCACACTCTGTCAATGTAACACACCTTGGGAAGAGCAGATTGACCCCACTTTGTCAAAGGAACACACCCAGGGAAGAGCAGACTGACCCCACTTTGTCAATGTCACACACCCCGGGAAGAGCAGACTGCCCCACTCTGTCAATGTAACACACCCAGGGAAGAGCAGACTGACTCCACTCTGTCAATGTAACCCACCCAAGGAAGAGCAGATTGCCGTCACTCTGTCAATGTAACACACCCAGGGAATAGCAGACTGACCCTACTCTGTCAATGTAACACACCCAGGGATTAGCAGACTGACCCCACTCTGTCAATGTAACACACCCACGGAAGCGCACAACGATCTCTCTCTGTCAATTTAACACAAAATGGGAAGAGCAGACTGACCCTACTCTGTCAATGTGAGACACCCAGGAAAGAGCAGACTGACCCCACTCTGTAAATGTAACACCCCCAGGCAAGAGCAGACTGACCCCACTCTGTCAATTTAACACACCCAGGGAAGAGCAGACTGACCCCACTCTGTCAATGTAACACACCCAGGGAATAGCAGACTGACCCCACTATGTCAATGAACTATACCCAGGGAAGCGCACAATGATCTCACTCTGTCAATGTAACACACCCAGGGAAGAGCAGACTGACCCTACTCTGTAAATGTGAGACACCCAAGAAAGAGACGACTGACCCCACTCTGCCAATGTAACACCCACAGGCAAGAGCAGACTGATCCCACTCTGGCAATGTAACACACCTAGGGAAGAGCAGACTGACCCCACGCTGTCAATGTAACAACCCCAGGCAAGAGCAGACTGACACCACTCTGTCAATGTAACCCACCCAAGGAAGAGCAGACTGACCCCACTCTGTCAATGCAACACACCAAGGGAAGAGCAGACTGACCCCACTCTGTCAATGTAACACACCCAGGCAAGAGCAGACTGACACCACTCTGTCAATGTAACCCACCCAAGGAAGAGCAAACTGACCCCACTCTGCCAATGTAACACAACCAGGGAAGGGCAGACTGACCCCACTCTGTCAATGTAACACACGCAGGGAAGAGCAGACTGACTCCACTCTGTCAATGGAACACACCCAGGGAAGAGCAGACTGACACAACTCTGTTCATGAAACACACCCAGGGAAGAGCAGACTGACCCAACTCTGTCAATGTGAGACACCCAAGGAAGACAAGACTGACCCCACTCTGTCAATGTAACACACCCGGGGAAGAGCAGGCTAACCCCACTCTGTCAATGTAACGCACTCAGGGAAGAGCAGACTGACCCCACACTGTCAATGTAACAGACTCAGGCAAGAGCAGACTGACCCCACTCTGTCAATATAACACCGCCAGGCAAGAGCAGACTGACCCCACTGTGGCAATGTAACACACCCAGGCAAGAGCACACTGACCCCACTCTGTCAATGGAACACACACAGGGAAGAGCAGACTGACCCCACTCTGTCAATGTAACACACCCAGGGAAGAGCAGACTGACCACACTCTGTCAATGTAACACACCTTGGGAAGAGCAGATTGACCCCACTCTGTCAAAGGAACACACCCAGGGAAGAGCAGACTGACCCCACTTTGTCAATGTAACACACCCCGGGAAGAGCTGACTGACCCCACTCTGTCAATGTAACCCACCCAAGGAAGAGCAGACTGCCCCCACTCTGTCAATGTAACACACCCAGGGAAGAGCAGACTGACGCCACTCTGTCAATGTAACACACCCAGGGAATAGCAGACTGACCCCACTCTGTCAATGAAACACACCCAGGGAAGCGCACAATGATCTCACTCTGTCAATGTAACACACCCAGGGAAGAGCAGACTGACCCTACTCTGTAAATGTGAGACACCCAAGAAAGAGCAGACTGACCCCACTCTGCCAATGTAACACCCACAGGCAAGAGCAGACTGATCCCACTCTGGCAATGTAAGACACCTAGGGAAGAGCAGGCTGACCCCACTCTGTCAACGTAACAACCCCAGGCAAGAGCAGACTGACACCACTCTGTCAATGTAACCCACCCAAGGAAGAGCAGACTGACCCCACTCTGTCAATGCAACACACCAAGGGAAGAGCAGACTGACCCCACTCTGTCAATGTAACACACCCAGGCAAGAGCAGACTGACACCACTCTGTCAATGTAACCCACCCAAGGAAGAGCAGACTGACTCCACTCTGTCAATGAACACAACCAGGGAAGAGCAGACTGACCCCACTCTGTCAATTTAACACACGCAGGGAAGAGCAGACTGACCCCACTCTGTCAATGGAACCCACCCAGGGAAGATCAGACTGACCCAACTCTGTTCATGAAACACACCCAGGGAAGAGCAGACTGACCCAACTCTGTCAATGTGAGACACCCAAGGAAGACAAGACTGACCCCACTCTGTCAATGTAACACACCCGGGGAAGAGCTGGCTAACCCCACTCTATCAATTAACCCACCCAGGGAAGAGCACACTGACCCCACTCTATCAATGTAACGCACTCAGGGAAGAGCAGACTGACCCCACTCTGTCAATGTAACACACACAGGGAAGAGCAGACTGACCCCACACTGTCAATGTAACAGACTCAGGCAAGAGCAGACTGACCCCACTCTGGCAATGTAACATACGCAGGGAAGAGCAGACTGACCCATTCTGTCAATATAACACCGCCAGGCAAAAGCAGACTGACCCCACTGTGGAAATGTAACACACCCAGGCAAGAGCACACTGACCCCACTCTGTCAATGGAACACACACAGGGAAGAGCAGACTGACCACACTCTGTCAATGTAACACACCCAGGGAAGAGTAGACTGACCACACTCTGTCAATGTAACACACCTTGGGAAGAGCAGATTGACCCCACTCTGTCAAAGGAACACACCCAGGGAAGAGCAGACTGACCCCACTTTGTCAATGTAACACACCCCGGGAAGAGCTGACTGACCCCACTCTGTCAATGTAACCCACCCAAGGAAGAGCAGACTGCCCCCACTCTGTCAATGTAACACACCCAGGGAAGAGCAGACTGACGCCACTCTGTCAATGTAACACACCCAGGGAATAGCAGACTGACCCCACTCTGTCAATGAAACACACCCAGGGAAGCGCACAATGATCTCACTCTGTCAATGTAACACACCCAGGGAAGAGCAGACTGACCCTACTCTGTAAATGTGAGACACCCAAGAAAGAGCAGACTGACCCCACTCTGCCAATGTAACACCCACAGGCAAGAGCAGACTGATCCCACTCTGGCAATGTAAGACACCTAGGGAAGAGCAGGCTGACCCCACTCTGTCAACGTAACAACCCCAGGCAAGAGCAGACTGACACCACTCTGTCAATGTAACCCACCCAAGGAAGAGCAGACTGACCCCACTCTGTCAATGCAACACACCAAGGGAAGAGCAGACTGACCCCACTCTGTCAATGTAACACACCCAGGCAAGAGCAGACTGACACCACTCTGTCAATGTAACCCACCCAAGGAAGAGCAGACTGACTCCACTCTGTCAATGAACACAACCAGGGAAGAGCAGACTGACCCCACTCTGTCAATTTAACACACGCAGGGAAGAGCAGACTGACCCCACTCTGTCAATGGAACCCACCCAGGGAAGATCAGACTGACCCAACTCTGTTCATGAAACACACCCAGGGAAGAGCAGACTGACCCAACTCTGTCAATGTGAGACACCCAAGGAAGACAAGACTGACCCCACTCTGTCAATGTAACACACCCGGGGAAGAGCTGGCTAACCCCACTCTATCAATTAACCCACCCAGGGAAGAGCAGACTGACCCCACACTGTCAATGTAACAGACTCAGGCAAGAGCAGACTGACCCCACTCTGTCAATATAACACCGCCAGGCAAGAGCAGACTGACCCCACTGTGGCAATGTAACACACCCAGGCAAGAGCACACTGACCCCACTCTGTCAATGGAACACACACAGGGAAGAGCAGACTGACCCCACTCTGTCAATGTAACACACCCAGGGAAGAGCAGACTGACCACACTCTGTCAATGTAACACACCTTGGGAAGAGCAGATTGACCCCACTCTGTCAAAGGAACACACCCAGGGAAGAGCAGACTGACCCCACTTTGTCAATGTAACACACCCCGGGAAGAGCTGACTGACCCCACTCTGTCAATGTAACCCACCCAAGGAAGAGCAGACTGCCCCCACTCTGTCAATGTAACACACCCAGGGAAGAGCAGACTGACGCCACTCTGTCAATGTAACACACCCAGGGAATAGCAGACTGACCCCACTCTGTCAATGAAACACACCCAGGGAAGCGCACAATGATCTCACTCTGTCAATGTAACACACCCAGGGAAGAGCAGACTGACCCTACTCTGTAAATGTGAGACACCCAAGAAAGAGCAGACTGACCCCACTCTGCCAATGTAACACCCACAGGCAAGAGCAGACTGATCCCACTCTGGCAATGTAAGACACCTAGGGAAGAGCAGGCTGACCCCACTCTGTCAACGTAACAACCCCAGGCAAGAGCAGACTGACACCACTCTGTCAATGTAACCCACCCAAGGAAGAGCAGACTGACCCCACTCTGTCAATGCAACACACCAAGGGAAGAGCAGACTGACCCCACTCTGTCAATGTAACACACCCAGGCAAGAGCAGACTGACACCACTCTGTCAATGTAACCCACCCAAGGAAGAGCAGACTGACTCCACTCTGTCAATGAACACAACCAGGGAAGAGCAGACTGACCCCACTCTGTCAATTTAACACACGCAGGGAAGAGCAGACTGACCCCACTCTGTCAATGGAACCCACCCAGGGAAGATCAGACTGACCCAACTCTGTTCATGAAACACACCCAGGGAAGAGCAGACTGACCCAACTCTGTCAATGTGAGACACCCAAGGAAGACAAGACTGACCCCACTCTGTCAATGTAACACACCCGGGGAAGAGCTGGCTAACCCCACTCTATCAATTAACCCACCCAGGGAAGAGCACACTGACCCCACTCTATCAATGTAACGCACTCAGGGAAGAGCAGACTGACCCCACTCTGTCAATGTAACACACACAGGGAAGAGCAGACTGACCCCACACTGTCAATGTAACAGACTCAGGCAAGAGCAGACTGACCCCACTCTGGCAATGTAACATACGCAGGGAAGAGCAGACTGACCCATTCTGTCAATATAACACCGCCAGGCAAAAGCAGACTGACCCCACTGTGGAAATGTAACACACCCAGGCAAGAGCACACTGACCCCACTCTGTCAATGGAACACACACAGGGAAGAGCAGACTGACCACACTCTGTCAATGTAACACACCCAGGGAAGAGTAGACTGACCACACTCTGTCAATGTAACACACCTTGGGAAGAGCAGATTGACCCCACTCTGTCAAAGGAACACACCCAGGGAAGAGCAGACTGACCCCACTTTGTCAATGTAACACACCCCGGGAAGAGCTGACTGACCCCACTCTGTCAATGTAACCCACCCAAGGAAGAGCAGACTGCCCCCACTCTGTCAATGTAACACACCCAGGGAAGAGCAGACTGACGCCACTCTGTCAATGTAACACACCCAGGGAATAGCAGACTGACCCCACTCTGTCAATGAAACACACCCAGGGAAGCGCACAATGATCTCACTCTGTCAATGTAACACACCCAGGGAAGAGCAGACTGACCCTACTCTGTAAATGTGAGACACCCAAGAAAGAGCAGACTGACCCCACTCTGCCAATGTAACACCCACAGGCAAGAGCAGACTGATCCCACTCTGGCAATGTAAGACACCTAGGGAAGAGCAGGCTGACCCCACTCTGTCAACGTAACAACCCCAGGCAAGAGCAGACTGACACCACTCTGTCAATGTAACCCACCCAAGGAAGAGCAGACTGACCCCACTCTGTCAATGCAACACACCAAGGGAAGAGCAGACTGACCCCACTCTGTCAATGTAACACACCCAGGCAAGAGCAGACTGACACCACTCTGTCAATGTAACCCACCCAAGGAAGAGCAGACTGACTCCACTCTGTCAATGAACACAACCAGGGAAGAGCAGACTGACCCCACTCTGTCAATTTAACACACGCAGGGAAGAGCAGACTGACCCCACTCTGTCAATGGAACCCACCCAGGGAAGATCAGACTGACCCAACTCTGTTCATGAAACACACCCAGGGAAGAGCAGACTGACCCAACTCTGTCAATGTGAGACACCCAAGGAAGACAAGACTGACCCCACTCTGTCAATGTAACACACCCGGGGAAGAGCTGGCTAACCCCACTCTATCAATTAACCCACCCAGGGAAGAGCACACTGACCCCACTCTATCAATGTAACGCACTCAGGGAAGAGCAGACTGACCCCACTCTGTCAATGTAACACACACAGGGAAGAGCAGACTGACCCCACACTGTCAATGTAACAGACTCAGGCAAGAGCAGACTGACCCCACTCTGGCAATGTAACATACGCAGGGAAGAGCAGACTGACCCCATTCTGTCAATATAACACCGCCAGGCAAAAGCAGACTGACCCCACTGTGGAAATGTAACACACCCAGGCAAGAGCACACTGACCCCACTCTGTCAATGGAACACACACAGGGAAGAGCAGACTGACCACACTCTGTCAATGTAACACACCCAGGGAAGAGTAGACTGACCACACTCTGTCAATGTAACACACCTTGGGAAGAGCAGATTGAACCCACTCTGTCAAAGGAACACACGCAGGGAAGAGCAGACTGACCCCACTTTGTCAATGTAACACACCCAGGGAAGAGCAGACTGACTCCACTCTGTCAATGTAACCCACCCAAGGAAGAGCAGATTACCCTCACTCTGTCAATGTAACACACCCAGGCAATAGCAGACTGACCCTACTCTGTCAATGTAACACACCCAGGGATTAGCAGACTGACCCCACTCTGTCAATGTAACACACCCAGGGAAGCGCACAATGATCTCACTCTGTCAATGTAACACAAAATGGGAAGAGCAGACTGACCCTACTCTGTCAATGTGAGACACCCAGGAAAGAGCAGACTGACCCCACTCTGTAAATGTAACAACCCCAGGCAAGAGCAGACTGACCCCACTCTGGCAATGAAACACACATAGGGAAGAGCAGACTGGCCCCACTCTGTCAATGTAACACCACCAGGCACGAGCAGACTGACCCCACTCTGTCAATGTACCACCCCCAGACAAGAGCAGACTGACCCCAATCTGTCAATGTAACACACACAGGGAAGAGCAGACAGAGATCACTCTGTCAGTGTAACTCACCCAGGGAAGAGCAGACTGAACCAACTCTGTCATTGTAACACACCCAGGGAAGATCCGACTGAGCCCCACTGTGTCAATGTAACACACCCAGGGAATAGCAGACTTACCCCATGCTATCAAAGTAACACACTCAGGGAAGAGCAGACTGACCCCACTCTCTCAAAGTAACACACCCAGGGAAGCGCACAATGATCTCACTCTGTCAATGTAACACACACAGGGAAGAGCATACTGACCCTACTCTGTCAATGTGAGACACCCAGGAAAGAGCAGACTGACCCCACTCTGCCAATGTAACACCCACAGGCAAGAGCAGACTGACCCCACTCTGGCAATGTAACACACCGAGGGAAGAGCAGACTGACCCCACTCTGTCAATGTAACAGACGCAGGGAAGAGCAGACTGACCCCACTCTGTCAATGTAACACACCCAGGGAAGAGCAGACTGACCCAACTCTGTTCATGTAACCCAACCTGGGAATCGCAGAATGACCTCACTCTGTCAATGTAACACACCCAGGGAATAGCAGGCAGACCTAACTCTGCCAATGTAACCCACCCAGGGATGAGCAGACTGACCCCACTCTGTCAATGTAACACACCCAGGGAAGAGCAGGCAGACCTAACTCTGCCAATGTAACCCACCCAGGGATGAGCAGACTGACCCCACTCTGTCAATGTAACACACCCAGGGAAGAGCAGACTGACAACACTCTGTCACTGTAACACACCAAGGGAAGAGTAGACTGACCCCACTCTGTCAATGTAACACACCCAGGGAAGAGCAGACTGACCCAACTCTGTCAATGTGAGACACCAAGGAAGACAAGACTGACCCCACTCTGTCAATGTAACACACCCGGGGAAGAGCAGGCTAACCCCACTCTGTCAATGTAACCCACCCAGGGAAGAGCAGACTGACCCCACTCTGTCAATGTAAAGCACTCAGGGAAGAGCAGACTGACCCCACTCTGTCAGTGTAACACACACAGCGAAGAGCAGACAGATTGGGGTCAGTCTGCTCTTGCCTGGGCATGTTACATTGACAGAGTGGGGTCAGTCTGCTCGTGCCTGGTGGTGTTACATTGACAGAGTGGGGCCAGTCTGTTCTTTCCTGGGTGTCTCACATTGACAGAGTAGGGTCAGTCTGCTCTTCCCATTTTGTGTTACATTGATAGAGTGAGATCATTGTGCGCTTCCCTGGGTGTGTTACATTGACAGAGTGGGGTCAGTCTGCTAATCCCTGGGTGTGTTACATTGACAGAGTGGGGTCAGTCTGCTATTCCCTGGGTGTGTTACATTGACAGAGTGGGGCAGTCTGCTCTTCCTTGGGTGGGTTACATTGACAGAGTGGAGTCAGTCTGCTATTCCCTGGGTGTGTTACATTGACAGAGTGGGGCAGTCTGCTCTTCCCTGTGTGTGTTACATTGACATAGTGGGCCAGTCTGCTCTTCCTTGGGTGGGTTACATTGACTGAGTGGAGTCAGTCTGCTCTTGCCTGGGTGTGTTCCTTTGACAGAGTGGGGTCAATCTGCTCTTCCCTGAGTGACTTACATTGACAGAGTTGGCGCAGTCTGCACTTCCCTGCGTATCTCACATTGACAGCGTTGGGTCAGTCATCTATTCCCTGGGTGTGTTACATTGACAGAGTGGTGTCAGTCTGCTCTTCCCTGGGTGTGTTACATTGACAGAGAGGGGTCAGACTGCTCTTCCCTGAGTGTATTACATTGGCAGAGTGGGGTCAGTCTGCTCTTTACAGGGTGTGTTCCATTGACAGAGTGGAGTCAGTCTGCTCTTCCCGGGGTGTGTTACATTGACAAAGTGGGGTCAGTCTGCTCTTCCCTGGGTGTGTTACATTGACAGAGTGGGGTCAGTCAGCTCTTACCTGGGTGTGTTACATTGACAGAGTGATCTCTGTCTGCTCTTCCCTGTGTGTGTTACATTGATAGAGTGGGGTCAGTGTGCTCTTCCTTGGGTGGGTTACATTGATAGAGTGGTGTCAGTCTGCTCTTGCCTGGGTGTGTTACTTTGAGAGAGTGGGGTCTGTCTGCTCTTCCCTGAGTGTGTTACTTTGATAGAATGGGGTAAGTCTGCTCTTCCCTGGGTGTGTTACATTGACACAGTGGGGGTCAGTAGGATCTTCCCTGGGTGAGTTACAATGACAGAGTTGGGTCAGTCTGCTCTTCCCTGGGTGAGTTGCATTGACAGAGTGATCTCTGTCTGCTCTTCCCTGTGTGTGTTACATTTACAGATTGGGGTCAGTCTGCTCTTGCCTGGGGGTGTTACATTGACAGAGTGGGGTCAGTCTGCTCGTGCCTGGTGGTGTTACATTGACAGAGTGGGGCCAGTCTGCTCTTCCCTGTGTGTGTTACATTGCCAGAGTGGGGTCAGGCTGCTCTTGCCTGGGGGTGTTACATTGGCAGGGTGGGGTCAGTCTGCTCTTTCCTGGGTGTGTTACATTGACAGAGTGGGGGCAGTCTGCTCTTCCTTGGGTGGGTTACATTGACAGAGTGGAGTCAGTCTGCTCTTCCCTGGGTGTGTTACATTGACAGAGTGGGGCAGTCTACTCTTCCTTGGGTGGGTAACATTGACAGAGTGGAGTCAGTCTGCTCTTGCCTGGGTGTGTTCCTTTGACAGAGTGATCTCTGTCTGGTCTTCCCTGTGTGTGTTACATTGCCAGAGTGGGGTCAGTCTGCTCTTGCCTGGGGGTGTTACATTGGCAGAGTGGGGTCAGTCTGCTCTTTCCTGAGTGTCTTACATTGACAGAGTTGGGGCAGTCTGCTCTTCCCTGGGTGTCTCACACTGACAGAGTTGGGTCAGTCATCTATTCCCTGTGTGTGTTACGTTGACAGAGTGGGGTCAGTCTGCTCTTCCCTGGGTGTATTACATTGGCAGTGTGGGGTCAGTCTGCTCTTTACAGGGTGTGTTCCATTGACAGAGTGGAGTCGGTCTGCTCTTCCCGGGGTGCGTTACATTGACAAAGTGGGGTCAGCCTGCTCTTCCCTGGGTGTGTTACATTGATAGTGTGGGGTCAGTCAGCTCTTCCTTGGGTGTGTAACATTGACAGAGCGGTGTCCGTCAGCTCTTCGCGGGGCATGTTACATTGACAGAGTGGGGTCAGTCTGCTCTTCCCGGGGTGTGTTACATTGACAGAGTGATCTCTGTCTGCTCTTCCCTGTGTCTGTTACAGTGACAGAGTGGGGTCAGTGTGCTCTTGCCTGGGGGTGTTACATTGTCAGAGTGATATCAGTCTGCTCTTCCCTGGGTGTGTTACATTGACAGAGTGGGGTCAGTCTGCTCTTCCCTGTGTGTGTTACATTGCCAGAGTGGGGTCAGTCTGCTCTTCCTTGGGTGGGGTACATTGACAGAGTGGGGTCAGTCTGCTCCTCCCTGGGTGGGTTACATTGACCGAGTGAGGTCAGTCTGCTCTTTCCTGAGTGTGTTACCCTGACAGAGTAGGGACAATCTGCACTTCCCTGGGTGAGTTACATTGAAAGAGTGGGGTCACTCTGCTCTTCCCTAGGTGTGTTACTTTGACAGAGTGGGGTCAGTCTGCTCTTGCCTGGGGGTGTTACATTGACAGAGTGTGGACAGTCTGCTCTTCCCTGGGAGTGTTACATTGACAGAGTGGGGACAGTTTGCTCTTCCCTGGGTGTGTTACATTGACAGAGTGGGATCAGTCTGCTCTTCCCTGGGTGTGTTACATTAACAGAGTGAGGTCAGTCTGCTCTTCCCAAGGTGTGTTACATTGACAGAGTGGGGTCAGTCTACTCTTCCCTGGGTGTATTACATTGACAGAGTGGGGTCAGTGTGCTCTTGCCTGGGGGTGTTCCATTGACAGAGTGGCGTCAGTGTGCTCTTGCCTGGGTGTGTTACATTGCCAGAGTGGGGTCAGTCTGCTCTTGCCTGGGGGTGTTACATTGACAGAGTGGAGTCAGTCTGCTCTTCCCTGCATGTGTTACATAGCCAGAGTGGGGTCAGTCTGCTCTTGCCTGAGTCTGTTACATTGACAGTGTGGTGTCAGTCTGCTCTTCGCTGTGTGTGTTACATTGACAGAGTGGGGTCAGTCTGCTCTTCCCTGAGTGCGTTACATTGACAGAGTGGGGTCAGTCTGCTCTTCCCTGGGTGGGTTACATTGACAGAGTGGAGTCAGTCTGCTATTCCCTGGGTGTGTTACATTGACAGAGTGGGGCAGTCTGCTCTTCCTTGGGTGGGTTACATTGACAGAGTGGAGTCAGTCTGCTCTTCCCTGTGTGTGTTACATTGACAGAGTGGGCCAGTCTGCTCTTCCTTGGGTGGGTTACATTGACTGAGTGGAGTCAGTCTGCTCTTGCCTGGGTGTGTTCCTTTGACAGAATGGGGTCAATCTGCTCTTTCCTGAGTGTCTTACATTGCCAGAGTTGGCGCAGTCTGCACGTCCCTGGGTATCTCACATTGACAGAGTGGGCCAGTCTGCTCTTCCTTGGGTGGGTTACATTGACAGAGTGGTGTCAGTCAGCTCTTCCTTAGGTGTGTTACATTGACAGAGTGCGGTCTGTCTGCTCTTCCCTGGGTGTGTTACATTGACAGAGAGGGGTCAGACTGCTCTTCCCTGGGTGTATTTCATTGGCAGAGTGGGGTCAGTCTGCTCTTTACCGGGTGTGTTCCATTGACAGAGTGGAATCAGTCTGCTCTTCGCGGGGCGTGTTATATTGACAGAGTGGGGTCAGTCAGCTCTTACCTGGGTGTGTTACATTGACAGAGTGATCTCTGTCTGCTCTTCCCTGTGTGTGTTACAGTGACAGAGTGGGGTCAGTGTGCTCTTCCTTGGGTGGGTTACATTGATAGAGTGGTGTCTGTCTGCTCTTGCCTGGGTGTGTTACTTTGATAGAATTGGGTCTGTCTGCTCTTCCCTGATTGAGTTACTTTGATAGAATGGGGTAAGTCTGCTCTTCCCTGGGTGTGTTACATTGACACAGTGGGGGTCAGTAGGATCTTCCCTGGGTGAGTTACAATGACAGAGTTGGGTCAGTCTGCTCTTCCCTGCGTGAGTTGCATTGACAGAGTGATCTCTGTCTGCTCTTCCCTGTGTGTGTTACATTTACAGATTGGGGTCAGTCTGCTCTTGCCTGGGGGTGTTACATTGGCAGAGTGGGGTCAGTCTGCTCTTTCCTGGGTGTGTTACATTGACAGAGTGGGGGTAGTCTACTCTTCCTTGGGTGGGTAACATTGACAGAGTGGAGTCAGTCTGCTCTTGCCTGGGTGTGTTCCTTTGACAGAGTGGGGTCAATCTGCTCTTCCCTGAGTGTCTTACATTGACAGAGTTGGGGCAGTCTGCTCTTCCCTGGGTGTCTCACACTGACAGAGTTGGGTCAGTCATCTATTCCCTGGGTGTGTTACATTGACAGAGTAGGGTCAGTCTGCTCTTCCCTGGGTGTGTTACATTGACAGAGAGGAGTCAGACTGCTCTTCCCTGGGTGTGTTACGTTGACAGAGTATGGTCAGTCTACTCTTCCCTGGGTGTATTACATTGGCAGAGTGGGGTCAGTCTGCACTTTACAGGGTGTGTTCCATTGACAGAGTGGAGTCGGTCTGCTCTTCCCGGGGTGCGTTACATTGACAAAGTGGGGTCAGCCTGCTCTTCCCTGGGTGTGTTACATTGATAGAGTGGGGTCAGTCAGCTCTTTCTTGGGTGTGTAACATTGACAGAGCGGTGTCCGTCTGCTCTTCGCGGGGCATGTTACATTGACAGAGTGGGGTCAGTCTGCTCCTCCCTGGGTGGGTAACATTGACCGAGTGAGGTCAGTCTGCTCTTTCCTGAGTGTGTTACACTGACAGAGTAGGGACAATCTGCACTTCCCTGGGTGAGTTACATTGAAAGAGTGGGGTCTCACTGCTCTTCCCTAGGTGTGTTACATTGACAGAGTTGGGTCAGTCCGCTCTTCCCTGGGTGAGTTCCATTGACAGAGTGGGGTCAGTTTGCTCTTCCCGGGGTGTGTTACATTGACAAAGTGGGGTCAGTCTGCTCATCCCTGGGTGTGTTACATTGACAGAGTGGGGTCAGTCAGCTCTTCCTTGGGTGTGTAACATTGACAGAGTTGGGTCAGTCTGCTCTTCCCCATGTGCGTTACATTGACAGAGTGATCTCTGTGTGCTCTTCCCTGTGTGTGTTACATTGACAGAGTGAGTTCAGTCTGCTCTTCCCTAGGTGCGTTACATTGCCAGAGTGGGGTCAGTCTGCTCTTGCCTGGGGGTGTTACATTGACAGAGTGGGGTCAGTCTGCTCTTCCCTACGTGTGTTACTTTGACAGAGTGAGGTCTGTCTGCTCTTCCCTGGGTGTGTTACATTGCCAGAGTGGGGTCAGTCTGCTCTTGCCTGGGGGTGTTACATTGACAGAGTGGGGTGAGCCTGCTCTTCCCCGGGTGTGTTACATTGACAGAGTGGTGTCAGTCTTCTCTTCCTTGGGTGTCTCAGATTGACAGAGTTGGTTCAGTCTGCTCTGCCCTGGGTGTGTTACATTGACAGAGTGGGGTCAGTCTGCTCTTCCCTAGGTGTGTTACATTGACAGAGTGGGGTCAGTCTGCTCTTCCCTGTGTGTGTTACATTGACAGAGTGAGTTTTTTTTGCGCTTCCCTGGGTGTGTTACATTGACAGAGTGAGGTCATTCTGCGATTCCCTGGTTGGGTTACATGAACAGAGTTGGGTCAGTCTGCTCTTCCCTGGGTGTGTTACATTGACAGAGTGGGGTCAGTCTGCTCTTCCTTGGGTGGGTTACATTGACAGAGTGGTGTCAGTCTGCTCTTGCCTGGGTGTGTTACATTGACAGAGTGGGGTCAGTCTGCTCTTCCCTTGGTGTGTTGCATTGACAGAGTGGGGTCAGTCTGCTCTTCCTTGGGTGGGTTACATTGACAGAGTGGGGTCAGTCAGCTCTTGCCTGGGGTTGTTACATTGACAGAGTGGGGTCAGTCTGCTCTTGCCTGTGGGTGTAACATTGACAGAGTGGGGTCAGTCTGCTCTTCCCTGGGTGTCTCACATTGACAGAGTTGTGTTAGTCTGCTCTTCCCTTGGTGTGTTACATTGACAGAGTGGGGTCAGTCTGCTCTTCCCTAGGTGTGTTACGTTGACAGAGTGGGGTCAGTCTGCTCTTCCCTGGGTGTGTTACATTGACAGAGTTAGTTCATTCTGCGTTTCCCTGGGTGTGTTACATTGACAGAGTGGTGTCAGTCTGCTCAACCCTGGGTGGGTTACATTGGCAGAGTGGCGTCAGTCTGCTCTTCCCTGGGTGTGTTACATTGACAGAGTGAGGTCATTCTGCGATTCCCTGGTTGGGTTACATGAACAGAGTTGGGACAGTCTGTTCTTCCCTGGGTATGTTACTTTGACAGAGTGGGGTCAGTCTGCTCTTCCCTGGGAGTGTTACATTGACAGAGTGTGGTCCGTCTGCTCTTCCCTGTGTGTGTTACATTGACAGACTGGGGTCAGTCTGCTCTTGCCTGGGGGTGTTACATTGACAGAGTGGGGTCAGTCTGCTCTTCCCTGGGTGGGTTACATTGACAGAGTGAGGTCATTCTGCGATTCCCTGGTTGGGTTACATGAACAGAGTTGGGACAGTCTGTTCTTCCCTGGGTGTGTTACATTGACAGAGCGGGGTCAGTCTGCTCTTCCTTGGGTGGGTTACATTGACAGAGTGGTGTCAGTATGCTCTTGCCTGGGTGTGTTACTTTGAGAGAGTGGGGTCAGTCTGCTCTTCCCTGAGTGTGTTACTTTGATAGAATGCGGTAAGTCTGCTCCTCCCTGAGTGTGTTACATTGACACAGTGGGGCTCATTAGGATCTTCCCTGGGTGAGTTACAATGACAGAGTTGGGTCAGTCTGCTCTTCCCTTGGTGAGTTACATTGACAGAGTGATCTCTGTCTGCTCTTCCCTGTGTGTGTTACACACCCGGGGAAGAGCAGACTGGCTCTAATCTGACAATGTCACACACCTAGGAAAGAACAGGCTGACCCCACTCTGCCAATGTAACACACCGAGGGAAGAGCAGGCTGACCCTACTCTGTCACTGTAACACACTCAGGGAAGAGCAGACTGACCCCACTCGGTCAATGTAACCCACCCAGGGAAGAGCAGACTGACCCCACTCTGTCAATGTAACACCCCCAGGAAAGAGCAGACTGACCCCAGTCTGTCAATGTAACCCAGACAGGGAAGAGCAGACAGACCCCACTCTGTCAATGTAACACACACAGGGAAGAGCAGACTGACCCACCTTTGTTAACATAACCCAACCAGGGAATCTCAGAATGACCTCACTCTGTCAATGTAACACACCCAGGGAAGAGCAGACTCATTTAATCTGTCAATGTAACACGCCCAGGAAAGAGCAGACTCACCCCACTCTGTCAATATAACACATCCAGGAAAGAGCAGACTGACCCCGCTCTGTCAATGCAAAACACCCAGGGAAGAGCAGACTGACCCCACTCTGTCAATGTAACACACCCAGGGAAGAGCAGACTGACCCCACTCTGTCAATGTAACACACCCAGGGAAGAGCAGTCTGACCCCTCTCTGTCAATGTAACACACCCTGTAAAGAGCAGACTGACCCCACTCGATCAATGGAACACACCTAAGGAAGAGCAGACTGACACCACTCTGTCAATGCAACACACCCACGGAAGAGATGACTGACCCAACTCTGTCAATGTGAGACACGTGGGAAGAGCAGACTGACCCCACTCTCTCAATGTCACCCTCCCAGAGAAGAGCAAACAGACCCCACTCTGTCAATGTAACCACCCCAGTGAAGAGCAGACTGACGCCACTCTGTCAATGGAACACACCCAGGAAAGAGCAGACTGACTCCACTCTGTCAATGTAACCCAACCAATGAAGAGCAGACTGCCCCCACTCTGTCACTGTAACACACCCAGGGAAGAGCAGACTGCCCCCACTCTGTCACTGTAACACACCCAGGGAAGAGCAGACTGACCCCTCTCTGTCAATGTAACACACCCAGGGAAGAGCAGACTGACCCCTCTCTGTCAAAGTAACACACCCAGGGAAGAGCAGACTGCCCCCACTCTGGCAATGTAACACACACAGGGAAGAGCAGACTGACCCCACTCTGGCAATGTAACACACACAGGGAAGAGCAGACTGACCCCACTCTGTCAATTTAACAAACCATTGAAGAGCAGACTGACCTCACTCTGTCAATGTAACACACCCAGGGAAGAGCAGACTGACCCCCCTCTTTAAATGTTACACATCCAGGGAAGAGCAGACTGACCCAACTCTGTTCTCGTAACCCAACCAGGGAATCGCAGAATGACCTCACTCTGTCAATGTAACACACCCAGGGATGAGCAGACTGACCCCACTCTGTCAATGTAACACACCCAGGGCATAGCAGACTGAACCAACTCTGTAAATGTAACACACCCAGGGAAGATCAGACTGACCCAACTCTGTTAACGTAACCCAACCAGGGAAGCGCAGAATGAACTCATTCTGTCAATGTAACACACCCAGGGAAGAGCAGACTGGCCCCCTCTGTCAATGTAACACACCTAGGGAATAGCAGACTGACCCCACTCTGTCAATACAACACACCGAGGGAGGAGCAGACTGACCCAACTCTGTCAAAGTGAGACACCCAGGGAAGAGCAGACTGACCCCACTCTGTCAATGTAACATCCCCAGGCAAGAGCAGACTGACCCCACTCTGTCAAATGTATCCCACCCAGGGAAGAGCAGACTGACCCCACTCTGTCAATGTAACATACCTCGGGAAGAGCAGACTGACCCCACTCTGTCAATGTAACACACCCAGGGAAGAGAGGACTGGCCCCACTCTGACAATGTAACACACCCGGGGAAGAGCAGACTGGCTCTAATCTGACAATGTCACACACCTAGGAAAGAACAGGCTGACCCCACTCTGCCAATGTAACACACCGAGGGAAGAGCAGGCTGACCCTACTCTGTCACTGTAACACACTCAGGGAAGAGCAGACTGACCCCACTCAATCAATGTATCCCACCCAGGGAAGAGCAGACTGACCCCACTCTGTCAATGTAACACCCACAGGCAAGAGCAGACTGACCCCAGTCTGTCAATATAACCCAGCCAGGGAAGAGCAGACAGACCCCACTCTGTCAATGTAACACACCCAGGGAAGAGCAGACTGACCCAACTCTGTTAACATAACCCCACCAGGGAATCTCAGAATGACCTCACTCTGTCAATGTAACACACCCAGGGAAGAGCAGACTCATCTAATCTGTCAATGTAACACACCCAGGAAAGAGCAGACTCACCCCACTCTGTCAATATAACACACCCAGGAAAGAGCAGACTGACCCCGCTCTGTCAATGCAAAACACCCAGGGAAGAGCAGACTGACCCCACTCTGTCAATGTAACACACCCAGCGAAGAGCAGACTGACCCTTCTCTGTCAATGTAACATACCCAGGGAAGAGCAGACTGACCCCACTCTGACAATGTAACCCGCCCAGGGAAGAGTAGACTGACCCCACTCTGTCAATGTAACGCACCCAGGGAAGAGCAGACTGACCCAACTCTGTTAATGTAACACACCCAGGGAAGTGCAGACTTACCCTACTCTGTCATTGTAACTCACCCATGGGAGAGCAGATTGACCCTACTCTGTCAATGTAACCCACCCAGCGAAGAGCAGACTGACCCCACTCTGTCATTGTAACTCACAAAGGGAAGAGCAGACTGACACCACTCTGTCAATGTTACACCCCCAGGGAAGACTAGACTGACCCCACTCTGTCAATGTAACACACTCAGGGAAGAGCAGACTGACCCAACTCTGTTAACATAACCCAACCAGGGAAACTCAGAATGACCTCACTCTGTCAATGTAACGCACCCAGGGAAGAGCAGACTGATCTAATCTATCGATGTAACACACCCAGGGAAGATCCGACTGACCCCAATCTGTCAATGTAACATACCCAGGGAAGAGCAGACTGACCCCACTCTGTCAATGTAACCCACCCAGGGAAGAGCAGACTGACCCCACTCTGTCAATGTAACACACCCAGGGAAGAGCAGACTGGCCCCACTCTGTCAATGTAACCCACCCAGGGAAGAGCAGACTGATCCCACTCTGTGAATGTAACACACCCAGTGAAGAGCAGACTGACCCCACTCTGTCAATGTAGCCCACCCAGGGAAGAGCAGACTGACCCCACTCTGACAATCTAACTCACACAGACTCGAGGAGATGATCCAAGAGTTGAACTGATGGCCGGGTCAAGCCAGGGGTTAGGGTCTGGAACACTGTGTCAGAGAGTTTGGGGTGGCCGGGTCATTCCCTGGGTTAGAGACTGGAATAAAATATCTGGGAGTGTGGGATAGGCTGGATTAATCCATGCATTAGGGTGTGGAACACAGTGTCTGAGAGTGTGGGATTGGCCGGATTATTCCAGGGGTTAGCCTCTGGAACAAAGTGCCTGAGAGTGTGTGATAGGCTGAATTAATGAAGGGATTAGCCTCTGGAACAAAGTGCCTGAGAGTGTGGGATAGGCCAGATTAATCCAGGGGTTAGGGTCTGGCCCAAAGTGCTGGTAAGTGTGGGATAGGCCGGATTAATGCATGGGTTAGCGTATGGAACACAGTGGCTGAGGGTGTGGGATAGGCCGGAATAATCCAGGGGTTAGTGTCTGGCCCAAAGTGCTGGTAAGTGTGGGATAGGCCGGATTAATGCATGGGTTAGCGTATGGAACACAGTGGCTGAGGGTGTGGGATAGGCCGGAATAATCCAGGGGTTAGTGTCTGGAACACAGTGGCTGAGGGTGTGGAGTAGGCCGGAATAGTCCAGGGGTTAGTGTCTAACACAGTGTCTGAGAGTGTGGGATAGGCCGGAATAATCCATAGGTTCAGGTCTGGAACACAGTGTCTGAGAGTGTGGGGTAGGCCGGAAGATTCCAGGGGTTAGGGTCTGGAACAAAGAACCTGAGAGTGTGGGAGAGGCCGGATTAATCCAGGGGTTAGGATCTGGAACACAATTTCAGAGAGTGTGGGATCGGTCGGATTAATCCAGGTGTTGAGGTCTGGGACACAGCATTTGAGAGTGTGGGATGGACTGAATTAATGCAGGAGTTACGGTCTGGAACAATGTGCCTGAGAGTATAGGATAGGCCAGGAAAATCCAGGGGTTAGGGTCTGGAACACAGTGTCTGAGAGTGTGGGATAGGCTGGATGAATCCAGCAGTGTGGGTGTGGAATTCAGTGTCTGCGGGAGTAGGATAGGCAGGATTAATCCAGGGATTAGGGTCTGGTATACAGTGCCTGAGAGTGTGGGATAGGCTGGATGAATCCAGCAGTGTGGGTGTGGAATTCAGTGTCTGCGGGAGTAGGATAGGCAGGATTAATCCAGGGATTAGGGTCTGGTACAAAGTGCCGGAACGTGTGGGGAAGGCCGATTCAATCCCGGGGTTAGAGTCTGGAACAAACTATTTTGGAGTGTGGGATGGGCCGGATTAATCCAGGGGTTAGAGTCTGGAACACAGGGTGTCTGAGAGTGTGGGTACGCCGGATTAATCCAGGGGTTAGGGTCTGGAACAAAGTGCATGCGAGTTTGGGGAGGCCGGAATAATCCAGGGGTTAGGGTCTGGAACACAGTGTCTGAGAGTGTGGAATAGGCCGGGTCAATCCAATGGTTAGTGCCTGGAACACAGTGGCAGAGATTATGGGGTAGGCTGGATTAATCCAGTGGTTAGTGTTTGGAACACAGTGTCTGGGAGTGTGGGGGAGGATGGAATAATCCAGAGGTATGGTCTGGAACACAGTGTCTGAGAGTGTGGGGTAGGCTGGAATATTCCAGGGGTTAGGGTCTGGCACACATTGTTTGAGAGTGTGGGGTAGGCCGGATTAATCCAGGGGTTAGGGTCTGGAACACAGTGTGTGATTGTGGGATAGGCCGGAATATTCCAGGAGTTAGGGTCTGGAATGCAGTGCTTGAGAGAGTGGGATAGGTCGGATTTATCCAGGGGTAAGTGTCTGAAACACAGTGCCTGAGAGTGTGTATTGGCTGGATTAATCCATGGGTTAGGGTCTGGAACACAGTGACAGAGAGTTTGGGGAGGCCGGGTCAATCCAGGGGTTAGGGTCTGGAATACATTGTCTGATTTTATGGGATAGACCAGATTAATCCAGGGGTTAGGGTCTGGAACACAGTGTGTGAGTGTGGGATAGACCGGAATATTCCAGGAGTTAGGGTCTGGAATGCAGTGCTTGAGAGAGTGGGATAGGTCGGATTAATCCAGGGGTTAGTGTATGAAACACAGTGCCTGAGAGTGTGTATTGACTGGATTAATCCATGGGTTAGGGTCTGGAACAAAGTGTCTGAGCGTGAGGGATAGGCCGGATTAATGCAGGTGTTAAGGTCTGGGACACAACGTTTGAGAGTGTGGAATAGGCTGGATTAATGCAGGAGTTAGGGTCTGGAACGCAGTGTCTGAGAGTGTAGGATAGGCCAGGTCAATCCAGGGGTTAGGGTCTGCAACACAGTGTCTGAGAGTGTGGGATAGGCCGGATTAATCCAGGGGTTACGGTCTGGAATACAGTGCGGGAGTAGGATAGGCAGGATTAATCCAGGGGTTAGGGTTTGGTACAAAGTTCCGGAACGTGTGGAGAAGGCCGATTCAATCCCGGGGTTAGAGTCTGGAACAAAGTACCTGGGAGTGTGGGATAGGCCAGATTAATCAAGGCATTAGGGTCTGGAACACAGTGACTGAGAGTGTGGGATAGGCCGGAATAATCCATGTGTTAGGGTCTGGAACACAGTTTCTGAGAGTGTGGGGTAGGCCGGAATAATCCATGTGTTTGGGTCTGGAACACAATGTCTGAGAGTGTGGGGTAGGCTGGAATATTCCAGGGTTTTGGTCTGGAACACAGTGTCTGAGAGTGTGGGATAGGCCGTATTAATCCAGGGGCTAGGCTCTGGAACAAAGAGCCTGAGAGTGTGAGGGTGGCTGGAATAATCCAGGATTTAGGTTCTGGAACAGTGTCTGAGAGTGTGGGATAGACCGGGTCAATCCAATTGTTAGTGTCTGGAACACAGTCCCTGAGACTGTGGGATAGGCTGAATTAATCCAGGGATTAGAGTCTGCATCACATTGCCTCAGAGTGAGGAATGGGCCGGATTAATCCTGGGGTTAGGGTCTCGAACACAGTGCCTGATAGTCTGGGGGAGGCCGGAGAATCCATGGATTAGATCTGAAACACAGTGTCTAAGAGTGTGTTGGAGGCCGGGTCAATCCAGGGGTTAGGGTCTGGAGCAGTGTCTGACAGTGTGTGATAGGCCAGATTAATCCAGGGGTTAGGTCCTAGAACACAGTGTCTGAGAGTGTGGGATAGGCCAGATTAATCCAAGGGTTAGGGTCTGGAATACAATGTCTGAGAATGTGGGATAGGACGGATTAATCCAAGGGTTAGGGTCTGGAATACAATGTCTGAGAGTGTGGGATAGGCCCGGTCAATCCAGGGGTTACATTCTGGAACAAAATGTCTGAGAGTGTGTGATTGGTCGGATTAATCAAGGAGTTAGAGTCTAGAACACAGTGCCTGAGAGAGTGGGATAGGCTGGATTAATACAGGAAATAGGGTCTGGAAAACAGTGTCTGAGAGAGTGGGATAGGCCGGATTAATACAGGAAATAGTGTCTGGAACACTGTGCCTGAGAGTGTGGGATAGGCCAGATTACTCCAGGGGTTAGGGTCGGGAACACAGTGTCTTAGATTATGGGATAGGCCGGATTAATCCAGGGGTTTGTGTCTGGATTTTAGTACTTGTGAGAGTGGCGTAGGTCGGAATAATCCAGGGATTAGTTAATGGAACACGGGTTTGAGGGTGTGGGATAGGCCAGATTTATCCAAGGGCTAGGCTCTGGAATACAGTGCCTGAGAGTGTGGAATAGGCGGGATTAATCCAGGGGTTAGGGTCTGGTATACAGTGCCTGAGAGTGTGGGATAGGCTGGATTAATCCATGGGTTAGGGACTGGAACACAGTGTCAGGGAGTTTGGGGTGGCCGGGTCAATCCAGGGGTTAGGGTCTGGAACACGATGTCAGAGAGTTTGTGGAGGCCTGGTCAATCCAGGGGTTAGGCTCTGGAACACAGTGTCAGAGAGTTTGGGGAGGCCGGCTCAATCCAGGGGTTAGGGTCTGGAACACAGTGTGTGAATGTGGGATAGGCCGGAATATTCCAGGAGTTAGGGTCTGGAATGCAGTGCTTGAGAGAGTAGGATAGTTCGGATTTATCCAGGGTTTGTTGTCTGGAATACAGTGCCGGAGAGTGTGGGTTAGGCTGAATTAATCCAGGGGTTAGGGTCGGTACACAGTGCCCGAGAGTGTGGGATAGGCAGGGTCAATCCAGGGGTTAGGGTCTGGAACACAGTGCTTGAGAGAGTAGGACAGGTCAGATTAATCCAGGGGTTGGTGTCTGGAATACAGTGTCTGAGAGTGTGAGGACACCAGGTCAATCCAGGGGTTAGAGTCTGGAACAGAATGTCTGAGTGTGAGGGATAGGCCGGATTAATCCTGGTGTTTAGGAATGAAACACAGCATTTGAGAGTGTGGGATAGGCTGGAGTAATGCATGAGTTAGGGTCTGGAACACAACTTCTGAGAGTGTAGGGGGAGGATGGATTAATCCAGGGGTTAGGGTCTGGAACACAGAGTCCGAGAGTGTGGGGAGGCCGGAATAATCCAGGGGTTAGTGTCTGGAAGAGCGTGTCTGAGTGTGTGGAATAGGCAGGGTCAATCCAGGAGTTAGGGTCTGGAACACATTGTCTGACAGTGTCGGATAGGCCGTATTAATCCAGGGGTTAGGGCCTGGAACACATTGTCTGACAGTGTGGGATAGGCCGGATTAATCCAGGACGTAGGTTCTGGAATGCGGTGTCTGCGAGTGTGGGTGTGCCAGATTAATCCAATGGTTAGGGTTAAGAAGACAGTGCCTGAGAGAGAGGAATAGGTTGGATTAATCCAGGGTTTAGTGTTGGAATACAGTGCCTGAGAGAGTGGGATAGGCCAGATTAATCCAGTGGTTACGGTCTGGAACACAGCGTCCGAGATTGTGGGGTAGGCTGGATTAATCCAGGGGTTAGGGTCTGGAACACAGTGTCTGAGAGTTTGGGATAGGCCGGATTAATCCAGGGTTTAGGGTCTGGAACACAGTGTCTGAGAGTGTGGGATAGGCCGGATTAATCCAGGGGTTAGGGTCTGGAACACAGTGTCTGAGAGTTTGGGATAGGCCGGATTAATCCAGGGTTTAGGGTCTGGAACACAGTGTCTGAGAGTGTGGGATAGGCCGGATTAATCCAGGGGTTAGGGTCTGGAACAATGTGTCTGAGAGTGTAGGATCGGCTCGGTCTATACACGGGTTACGTTCTGGAACACAATGTCTGAGAGTGTGGGATTGTTCGGATTAATCCAGGGGTTAGGGTTAATCCAGTACGTAGGTTCTGGAATGCGGTGTCTGTGAGTGTGGGAGTGCCGGATTAATCCAATGGTTAGGGTTGAGAAGACAGTGCCTGAGAGAGTGGGATAGGTTGGATTAATCCAGGGTTTTATGTCTGGAACACAGTGCCTGAGAATGTGGGGTTGGCTGGATTAATCCATGGGTTAGGGTCTGGAAGACAGTGCCTGAGAGTGTGGGGTAGGCTGAATTAATCCATGGGTTAGGGTCTGGAACACATTGAGTGAGTGTGGGATAGGCCGGAATATTACAGGAGTTAGGGTCTGGAACGCAGTGCTTGAGAGAGTGGGATAGTTCGGATTAATCCAGGGGTTGGTGTCTGGAATACAGTGCCTGAGAGTGTGGGTTAGGCCGGATTAATCCAGGGGTTATGGTCTGGAACACAGTGTCAGAGAGTTTGCGGTGGCCGGGTCAATCCAGGGGTAGGGTCTAGAACACTGTGTCCGAGAATGTTTGGGATAAAACAGATTAATCCAGGTATTAGGGTCTGGATAACAGTATGTGACAGTGTGGGATAGGCCAACGTAATCCAGGGGTTAGTGTCTGGAACACAGTGTCTGAGAGTGTGGGACATGCCGGATTAATCCAGGGGTCAGGGTCTGGAATACAGTGTCTGAGAATATGGGGAGAGCGGGTCAATCCAGTGGTTAGGGTCTGGAACAAAGTGCTGGAGATTGTGGGATAGGCCGGATTAATCCAGGGGTTAGGGTCTGGAATACATTGTCTGAGAGAGTGGGATAGGCTGGATTAATCCAGGGTTTAGGGTCTGGAACAGTGTCTGGGGGTATGGGGAGGCCGGATTAATCCAGGGGTTAGTGTCTGGAACACAGTGTCAGAGAGTTTGGGGTGGCCGGGTCAATCCAGGGGATAGGATCTGGAATACATTGTCTGAGTTTATGGGATACACCAGATTAATCCAGGGGTTAGCATCGGGAACACAGTGAGCGAGTGTGGGATAGCTCGGAATATTCCAGGAGTTAGGGTCTGGAACGCAGTGCTTGAGAGAGTGGGATAGGTCAGTTTAATCCATGGGTTGGTGTCTGGAATAGTGTCTGGGAGTGTGAGAACACCAGGTCAATCCAGGGGTTAGGGTCTGGAACAGAATGTCTGAGTGTGAGGGATAGGCCGGATTAATCCAGGTGTTAAGGTCTGGGATACAGCATTTGAGAGTGTGGGATAGGCTGGAGTAATGCATGAGTTAGGGTCTGGAACACAGTGTCTGAGAGTGTGAGGTAGGCCGGAATATTCCAGGGTTTTGGTCTGGAACACATGTGTCTGAGAGTGTGGGATAGGCCGTATTAATCCAGTGGTTAGGGTCTGGAACACAGTGCCTGAGAGAGTGGGATAGGCTGGATTAATCCAGGGGTTAGGGTCTGGATCACGGTTTCTGAGAGGGAGGGGAAGGCCAGATTACTCCAGGGGTTAGGGTTTAGAACACAGTGCGTGAGAGTGTGGGATAGGCCGGATTAATCCAGGGTTTAGAGTCTGGAACACAGTGTCTGAGAGAGAGGGACAGGAGGGATTAATCCAGGATTTACGGTCTGGAACACAGTGCTTGAGAGTGTGTGATAGGCTGGAATAATCCAGTGGTTAGGGTCTGGAATACAGTGCCTGAGAGAGTGGAATAGGTTGGATTTATCCAGCAGTTAGTGTCTGGAACACAGTGCCTGAGAGAGTGGAATAGGTCGGATTAATCCAGTGGTTATGGTTTGGAAAACAGTGCCTGAGAGTTTGGGATAGGCAGGATTGATACAGGGAATAGGGTCTGGAACACAGTACCTGAGAGAGTGGCATAGGCCGGATTAATCCAGAAATTAGTGTCTGGAACACAGTGCTTGAGAGTGTGGGGTTGGTTGGATTAATCCAGGGGTTAGTGTCTGGAACACAGTGTCTGAGAGTGTGGGATGGGCCGGGTTAATCCAGGAGATAGGGTCTGGAACAGTGTCTGACAGTGTGGAATAGGCCGGATTAATCCAGGTTTTAGGGCCTGGAACACAGTGTCTGAGAGTGTGGGATCGGCCTGGTCTATCCACGAGTTACGTTCTGGAACACAATGTCTGAGAGTGTGGGATTGTTCGGATTAATCCAGGGGTTAAGGTCTAGAACACAGTGTCCGAGAATGTTTGGGATAGCCCGGATTAATCCAGGATCTGAAACACAGTGTCTGAGAGTGTGGGATAGGCCACCGTAATCCAGGGGTTCGTGTCTGGAATACAGTGTCTGAGAGTGTAGGGAGAGCGGGTCAATCCAGGGGTTAGGGCTGGAACAAAGTGCCGGAGATTGTGGGATACGCCAGATTAATCCGGGGGCTAGAGTCTGGTTACATTGTCTGGGAGTATGGGATAGGCCGGATTAATCTAGGGGTTTGTGTCTGTAATTCAGAGTCTGAGATTTTGGGGAAGGCCAGGTCATTCCAGTGGTTAGGGTCTGGAACACAGTGTCTGAGAGTGTGGGATAGGCTGGATTAATCCAGGGATTAGGTTCTAGAACACAGTGTCTGAGAATGTGGGAGAAAACGGATTAATCCAGGGGTTAGTGTCTGACACACAGTGTCTGCGAATGTGGTGTATGCCAGATAAACCCAGGGGTTAGTGTCTGTAATACAATGTCTGAGAGTGTGGAATAGGCCCGGTCAATCCAGGGGTTACATTCTGGAACACAGTGTCCGAGAGTTTGGGGGAGGCCGGATTAATCCAGGGGTTAGTGTCTGGCACAAAGTGTCGGTGAGTGTTGGATCGGCGGGATTAATCCATCTGTTAAAGTCTGGAACACTGTGTCAGAGAGTTTGGGGAGGCCGGCTCAATCCAGTGGTTAGGGTCTGGAACACATTGTGTGAGAGTGGGATAAACCAGAATATTCCAGGAGTTAGGGTCTGGAATGCAGTGCTTGAGAGAGTGGGATAGGTCGGATTAATCCAAGTGTTAGCGTCTGGAATACAGTGTCTGAGAGTGTGGGATAGGCCGGATTAATCCAGAGGTTCTGGTCTGGAATTCAGCGTCTGAAAGTGTGGGGACACTGGGTCTATCCAGGGGTTAGGGTCTGGAGCACAGTGTCTGAGCGTGAGGGATAGGCCGGATTAATCCAGGTGTTAAGGTCTGGGTCACAGCGTTGAGAGTGTGGGATAGGCTGGATTAATGCGGGAGTTAGCGTCAGGAACACAGTGTCTGAGAGTGTGGGACAGGCCGTATTAATCCAGCGGTTTCGGTGTGGAATGCAGTGACTGCGGGAGTAGGATAGGCCGGATTAATCCAGGGGTTAGGGTCTGGCCCAAAGTGCTGGTAAATGTGGGATAGGCCGGATTAATCCAGGGGTTAGCGTCTGGAACACAGTGTCTGAGAGTGTGTGGGTAGGCTGGATTAATCCAGGGGTTAGCGTCTGGAACACAGTGTCTGAGAGTGTGTAGGTAGGCTGGATTAATCCAGGGGTTAGGGTCTGGAACACAGTGTCTGAGAGTGTGTGGGTAGGCTGGATTAATCCAAGTTTTCGGGTCTGGAACACGGTGTCTGAGCGTGAGGGATAGGCCAGACTAATCCAGGTGTTAAAGTCTGGGACACAGCGTTTGAGAGTGTGGGATAGGCTGGATTAATGCAGGGGTTAGGGTCTGGAACACAGTGTCTGAGAGTGTGGGATAGGCCGGGTCAATCCAGGGGTTCGGGTCTGGAATGCAGTGTCTGCGGGAGTAGGATAGGCCGGATTGATCCAGGGTTGGGGGTCTGGTACAAAGTGCCGGAAAGTGTGGGGAAGGACGATTCAATCCCGGGGTTAGAGTCTGGAACAAAGTATCTGGGAGTGTGGGATAGGCCAGATTAATCCAGGCATTAGGGTCTGGAACACAGTGCCTGAGAGTGTGGGGAGGCCGGAATAATCCAGGATTTAGGGTCTGGAATTCAGTGTCTGAGAGTGTGGAATAGGCCAGATTAATCCAGGGGTTAGGGTCTGGAACAAAGTGCCTGAGAGTGTGTATTGACCGTATTAATCCATGGGTTAGGGTCTGGAACACAGTGCCTGACAGTATGGGATAGTCCTGATTAATCCAGGGGTTAGTGTCTGGAACAAAGAGCCTGAGAGTGTGGGAGAGGCCGGATTAATCCAGGGGTTAGGGCCTGGAACACAGTGCCTGAGAGTGTGGGATAGGCCCGGTCTATCTAGGGGTTAGGATCTGAAACACAATTTCTGAGAGTGTGGGATCGGTTGGATTAATCCAGGTGTTAAGGTCTGGGACACAGCATTTGAGAGTGTGTGATTGCCGGATTAATCCAGGGGATAGGGTCTGACACACAGTGTCTGAGAATGTGGTGTATGCCAGATAAATCCAGGGGTTAGTGTCCGGAATACAGGGTCTGAGAGTGTGGAATAGGCCCGGTCAATCCAGGGGTTACATTCTGGAACAGAGTGTCTGAGAGTGTGGGGTGGGCCGGAATAATCCAGGGGTTAGGGTCTGGAACACAGTGCCTGACAGTGTCGGATAGGCCAGATTAATCCAGGGGTTACGGTCTGGAACACAGTGCCTGATAGTGTTGGATAGGCCAGATTAATCCAGGGGTTACGGTCTGGAACACAGTGCCTGACAGTGTCGGATAGGCCAGATTAATCCAGGAGTTAGAGTCTGGAACACAGTGTCTGAGAGAGAGGGACAGGAGGGATTAATCCAGGGGTTAGTGTCTGGAACACAGTGCTTGAGAGTGTGGGTTGGCCGGATTAATCCAGTGGTTATGGTCTGGATCTAAGTGCCTGAGAGTGTGGGATAGGCTGGATTAATCCAGGGGTGAGAGACTGGAATAAAGTGCCGGAGAGTGTGGGGAACGCAGATTCAATCCACGGGTTGGGGTCTGGAACATAGTGTCTGCGAGTGTGGGATAGGCCGGATTAATCCAGGGGTTTAGGTCTGAAACACAGTGTCTGAGAGTTTGGGGTGGCCGGGTCAATCCAGGTGTTAGGGTCGGGAATACATTGTCTGAGTTTATGGGCTAGACCGGATTAATCCAGGGGTTAGTGTCTGGAACAGAGTGCCTGAGAGTGTGGGATAGGCCGGATTAATCCAGGACATAGGTTCTGGAATGCAGTGTCTGCGAGTGTGGGTGTGCCGGATTAATCCAATGGTTCGTGTGGAGAAGACAGTGCCTGAGAGAGTGGGATAGGTTGGATTAATCCAGGGTTTAGTGTCTGGAATACACTTTCAGAGAGTGTGGGTTAGTCTAAATTAATCCAGGGGTTAGGGTCAGTACACAGTGCCCGAGGGTGTGGGATAGGCAGGGTCAATCCAGTGGTTAGGGTCTGGAAGACAGTGCCTGAGAGAGTGGGATAGGCTGGATTAATCCAGGGGTTAGGGACTGGAACACAGTGTCTGACATTGTTGGATAGGCCAGATTAATCCAGAGTTTAGTGTCTGCAACAAAGTGCCTGAGAGAGTAGGATTGGCCGGATTAATACAGGGATTAGGGTCTGGAACACAGTGTCTGAGATAGTGGGATTGGTCGGATTAATCCAGGGGTTAGGATCTGGAACATAGTGCTTGAGAGTGTGGGTTTGGTCGGATTAATCCAGGGGTTAGTGTCTGGAATACAGTGTCTGAGAGTGTGGGATAGGCCGGATTAATCCAGGGGCTAGGGTCTGGAACACAGTGCCTGAGAGTGTGGGATAGGCCGGATTAATCCAGGGGTTAGGGTCTGGAACACAGTGTCTGAGAGTGTAGGATCGGCCCGGTCTATCCACGGGTTACGTTCTGGAACACAATGTCTGAAAGTGTGGGATTGTTCGGATTAATCCAGGGGTTACAGTCTGGAACACAGTGCCTGACAGTGTCGGATAGGCCAGATTAATCCAGGCTTTAGAGTCTGGAACACAGTGCCTGAGAGAGAGGGACAGGAGGGATCAACACAGGGGTTAGTGTCTGGAACACAGTGCTTGAGAGTGTGTGATAGGCTGGAATAATCCAGGGGTTAGGGTCTGGAACACAGTGCCCGAGAGTGTGGGGTTGGCCGGATTAATCCAGTGGTCTGGTCTGGAACTAAGTGCCTGAGAGTGTGGGATAGGCCGGATTAATCCAGGGGTGAGAGACTGGAACAAAGTGCCGGAGAGTGTGGGGAAGGCAGATTCAATCCAAGGGTTAGGGTCTGGAACACAGTGCCTGAGAGAGTGGAGTAGGCCAGATTAATCCAGGGGTTTAGGTCTGGAACACAGTGTCTGAGGGTGTGGGGAGGCCGGATTAATACAGGGGTTAGGGTCTGGAACACAGTGTCAGAGTGTTTGGGGTGGCCGGACCAATCCAGGGGTTAGGGTCGGGAATACATTGTCTGAGTTTATGGGATAGACCGGATTAATACAGGGGTTAGCGTCTGGAACACAGTGTGTGAGTGTGGGTTAGGCCGGAATATTCCAGGAGTTAGGGTCTGGAACACAGTGTTTGAGAGAGTGGGATAGGTCGGATTAATCCAGGGGTTCGGGACTGGAACATAGTGCTTGAGAGTGTGGGAGTGGTCGAATTAATCCAGGGGTTAGTGTCTGGAACAGAATGTCTGACCGTGAGGGATAGGCCGGATTAATCCAGGTGTTAAGGTCTGGAACACAGCATTTGAGAGTTTGGGATAGGCTGGATTAATGCAGGAGTTCGGGTCTGGAACACAGTGTCTAAGAGTGTGTGATAGGCCGGGTCAATCCTGGGGTTAGTGTCTGGAATACAGTACCTGAGAGAGTGGAATAGGCCGGATTAATCCAGGGGTTAGTGTCTGGAACACAGTGTCTGAGAGTGTGCGGTAGGCCGGGATAGTCCAAGGGTTAGGGTCTAACACAGTGTCTGAGAGTGTGGGATAGGCCGGAATAATCCAGGGGTTAGTGTCTAGAACACAGTGTCTGAGAGTGTGCGGTAGGCCGGAATAGTCCAAGGGTTAGGGTCTAACACAGTGTCTGAGAGTGTGGGATAGGCCGGAATAATCCAGGGGTTAGGGTCTGGAACACAGTGTCTGAGAGTGTGCGGTAGGCCGGAATAATCCATGGGTTAGGGTCTGGAACACAGTGCCTGAGAGAGTGGAGTAGGCCAGATTAATCCAGGGGTTACGGTCTGGAATACAGTGCGGGAGTAGGATAGGCAGGATTAATCCTGGGGTTAGGGTCTGATACAAAATTCCGGAAAGTGTGGGGAAGGCCGATTCAATCTCGGGGTTAGAGTCTGGAACAAAGTACCTGGGAGTGTGGGATAGGCCGGATTAATCCAGGCATTAGGGTCTGGAACACAGTGTCTGAGAGTGTGGGATAGACCGGGTCAATCCAATGGTTAGTATCTGGAACACAGTCCCTGAGACTGTGGGATAGGCTGGATTAATCCAGGGGTTAGAGTCTGCATCACAGTGCATCAGAGTGTGGAATGGGCCGGATTAATCCTGGGTTTTGGGTCTCGAACACAGTGTCTAAGAGTGTGTTGGAGGCCGGGTCAATCCAGGGGTTAGGGTCTGGAACAGTGTCTAACAGTGTGTGATAGGCCGGATTAATCCAGGGGTTAGGTCCTAGAACACAGTGTCTGAGAGTGTGGGATAGGCCAGATTAATCCAAGGGTTAGGTCCTAGAACACAGTGTCTGAGAGTGTTGGATAGGCCAGATTAATCCAGGGGTTAGGGTCTGGAACACAGTGTCTGAGAGTGTGGGATAGGCCAGATTTATCCAGGGGTTAGTGTCTGGAACAAAATGTCTGAGTGTGTGTGATTGGTCGGATTAATCAAGGGGTTAGAGTCTGGAACACAGTGCCTGAGAGAGTGGGATAGGCCGGATTAATCCAAGGGTTAGGTTCTGGAAAACAGTGTCTGAGAGAGTGGGATAGGCCGGATTAATACAGGAAATAGGGTTTGGAACACTGTGCCTGAGAGTGTGGGATAGGCCAGATTAATCCAGGGGTTAGGGTCGGGAACACAGTGCCTGAGAATGTGGGATAGGCCGGATTAATCCAGGGTTTTGTGTCTGGATTATAGTACTTGTGAGAGTGGCGTAGGTCAGAATAATCCAGGGATTAGTGTCTGGAACACGGGTCTGAGGGTGTGGGATAGGCCAGATTTATCCAAGGGCTGGGCTCTGGAATACAGTATCTGAGAGTGTGGAATAGGCGGGATTAATCCAGACGTCAGGGTCTGGAACACAGTGTCAGAGAGTTTGGGGTGGCCGGGTCAATCCAGGGGTTAGGGTCTGGAACGCAGTGTCAGAGAGTTTGGAGAGGCCGGGTCAATCCATGGGTTAGGGTCTGGAATACAATGTCTGAGTTTATGGGATAGACCGGATTAATCCATGGGTTAGGGTCTGGAACACAGTGTGTGAGTGTGGCATAGGCCGGAATATTCCAGGAGTTAGGGTCTGGAAAGCAGTGCTTGAGAGAGTAGGATAGGTCGGATTAATCCAGGGTTTGTTGTCTGGAATACACTTTCAGAGAGTGTGGGTTAGGCTAAATTAATCCAGGGGTTAGGGTCAGTACACAGTGCCCGAGGGTGTGGGATAGGCAGGGTCAATCCAGTGGTTAGGGTCTGGAAGACAGTGCCTGAGAGAGTGGGATAGGCTGGATTAATCCAGGGGTTAGGGACTGGAACACAGTGTCTGACATTGTTGGATAGGCCGGATTAATCCAGAGTTTAGTGTCTGCAACAAAGTGCCTGAGAGAGTAGGATAGGCAGGATTAATACAGGGAATAGAGTCTGGAACACAGTGCCTGAGAGAGTGGGATAGGCTGGACTAATCCAGCAGTTAATGTCTGGAACACAGTTCCTGAGAGAGTGGGATAGGTCAGATTAATCCAGGGGTTAGGATCTGGAACATAGTGCTTGAGAGTGTGGGTTTGGTCGGATTAATCCAGGGGTTAGTGTCTGGAATACAGTCTCTGAGAGTATGTGATAGGCCGGATTAATCCAGGGGTTACATTCTGGAATACAGTGTCTGAGAGTGTGGGATAGGCCGGATTAATCCAGGGGTTAGTGTTTGGAATACAGTGTCTGAGAGTGTGGGATAGGCCCGGTCAATCCAGGGGTTACATTCTGGAATACAATGTCTGAGATTGTGGGATAGGCCGGACTAATCCAGGGGCTAGGGTCTGGAACACAGTGTCTGAGAGTGTAGGATCAGCCCATTCTATCCACGAGTTACGTTCTGGAACACAATGTCTGAGAGTGTGGGATTGTTCGGATTAATCCAGGGGTTAGGGTCTAGAACACAGTGTCTGAGAATGTTTGGGATAGGCCAGATTAATCCAGGATGTAGGTTCTGGATTGCGGTGTCTGCGAGTGTGGGTGTGCTGGATTAATCCAATGGTTAGGGTTGAGAAGACAGTGCCTGAGAGAGTGGGATAGGTTGGATTAATCCAGGGTTTAGTGTCTGGAATACAGTGCCAGAGAATGTGGGGTTGGCCAGGTTAATCCAGTGGTTAGGGTCTGGAATACAGTGTCTGAGAGAGTGGGATAGGCCGGATTAATCCAGGTGTTAGGGTCTGGAACACAATGCCTGACAGTGTGGGGTTGGCTGGATTAATCCAGTGGTTAGGGTCTGGAACTATGAGAAACAAAGCTCATACACTTCAATAATTGCAGTCCGAGACAAAATCTGAATCAGTAGTGTCCTTTATTTTACTCTTGCAAGAGGGTTTGATGTCCAGTGTCTATAAGGCAAGGGACATACACACCCCAAATTCAATTCATACATAATATTTATATAATTTGGTTTCTTTTGTTTTACATTGCTCCTCCCCTGTTTACATCTTCCACTTCCCTAACACCGGCCCCCATTACCCCTGATAATCTCTTGCCTTATCCGGCCTTGTCTGTGACAAAATGCTTATTTCTGGCCTCACAAGGCCGTTTGACCTCATCCTGCTGTAGGTCATTGTTAGGCATATTTTTTCTTCACCATTATCTACTCCCTCCATCTGTACCTTCCCCCGATCCTTATGACCGTTTTAATTGGGGTTTGTTCCTGTGTTTCTGTAAAAGTAGGAAACAGATGTTTATACCTACTGTTTGTACAGGCGTATCGAGCTTAACTTCCTCCCCTCACAACATCTTATCTATTCCCCTGTAATATCTACCATTGTTTTGCAGTCACGTTTCATTCTTGCACACAATTTTAGCAAATACAAGAACAATTATGTATTTACTCCAGATAGTTTCCATTCTTGTTGACTCAGCTGTTGGCTAAAACAATTAAACACTGCTGTGAGTTCATTAACTTTGTATAAGTAAATGGAATTGCAGAAGTAACACTAGTTTACCCACATCCCACAATTTCCTCTCTTTTTTTAATTACCATTTGTTATCTTCTGTACTTTTCTTTTAAGCATTGCCCCCGAAATTCACAAGCATCATTCCGGAGATTTCATCCATCTTGGTCTCACTCATCCCCTCATTATTTAGTCGATAAAGTTCCTCTGCCTGATTCCCTTTTAGGGGCATCTGTTTCATTAAGGCTGTTTCAATCAGTCTTTGGGTGAGTCCTCGTATACAGGGTATGATACAAGAGCCAGTGGTTACCAACACCCTGACTACTACTGTCAGGGAAGTAAGGATGGAAACCACCACCCCCTTCCATTTTCCAAACCATGATTCAAGCCATCCCGTGAGAGATGTGTCTACTCCCGAATTCTCAGCCAGTTCCTCTGCTAAGGTAGTCAATCCCCTTAAGGCCCGAGTAATTGAACCATCAGGTGCAGTGTTATTAGGAATAAAGGTGCACCAGCTTCCTCCTAACATCACACACACACCCCCTTTTCCCGCTAGAATCATATCAAGGGCCATTCTGTTTTCCCATGCCATCCCACTTGTCACATCAAGCTGGTCTGATATTCCTTTAACCACATCTCTTGTATAATTTATAAATCACTGTTGATTATAGAAAATGTAATTTATCCAATCTATATTTTTATTAATTGTTACCCACCAGAAGAGAGCTGACTCAAAGCCTGCTGCAATCTGGTTACGAGCCTTGAACTCGTCAGGTACCCCCCCCCCCCCCCCCATACCCCCCCACCCCCAGGGACTCCTACCGAATCGAGATAAATCCTGTCATCGAAAGAAGTGTCTAACAGTGGTCTCTTACTCCTTCCCTTTTTCCCTCCTATCTTTTCCTTCTCAAATGCCAGGGTAAATGGAATTGCCAATTGTACAATTGCACATATCCCTCTCCAAACAGGAGGGAGGGTGGGTCTCTATATTTTGAGGGTGGGTCTCTATATTTTGCCTCCACCGTCCCACCACAGATCCGCTCGGGGAACCTTCAGTGCTGAGGAGTTCCCTCCCTTCTCCATTTCGGTGACAGTCGTAATCTCTGTACATAATTTCAGCTCCCCCCAAGTCTCCTGACCGATTTGTGCCTCGTCTACACACACAACGTGTGATTTCCGACTGTGGCTGGAAACGTGGTGGGGGGGGGGCGGCTTTTGCATCTTTCTTCTCCAAGGGAGGGAACATCAGAGATAGGGAGGTACAGTTCCTCTCATCCCATGCAGTCTCATCCTGATACAGGGCTATCATACATTTCATGCCCTTCCTGTCTCCCTTTTGAGTGCGAGCAGCAGCTAAGGTAAGACTGTTTGTTTTAAAAGTACTTACCGGTAGCGGGCAGCGGTGTTTTTTTTCACTCTCTCTTCACAGAAAGAGCGGGAGCAGCAGAGAGAAGTGACGACGACCAGAGAGGCAGCCGAGACCCGGAAGCAGGTAGAGCGTAAGCTTACCTGGGTAGGTTTGTTTCCCCTTTAAAAGCGCGCAGCTGAAGAACCCGAGGCACTACGGAGGTAGTGCATCCCACCCGCCCTCCTCCTCTAACCTAATAATAAGATCCGTTGTGGTAAGTAGGTAAGTGCTGAATTTTGCTTGTTGTATTCTTTAGACCCAGTTTTGTTTTAAAATAAAGGTTAGCTTTAGAGGGATGGCAGTGAAGGCAGTGCAATGTTCCTCCTGCAACATGTATGAGGTGAGGGATGCCATGGACGTCCCTGCTGATTACACTTGCAGGAAGTGCACCCATCTCCAGCTCCTCCAAGACCGTGTTAGGGAACTGGAGCTGGAGTTTGATGAACTTCGGATCATTCGGGAGGCAGAGGGGGTCATAGATCGGAGCTTTAGGGAAGTAGTAACTCCAAAGATGGCAGATAGATGGGTGACAGTGAGGGGGACTGGGAGGAAGCAGCCAGTGCAGGGACCCCCTGCGGCCGTTCCCCTCAAGAACAAGTATACCGTTTTGGATACTTGTGGGGGGGACGACTTACCAGGGGTAAGTAACGGGGCTCAGGCCTCTGGCACGGAGCCTGTCCCCGCTACTCAGAAGGGAAGGGTGGAGAAGAGCAGAGCAATAATAATTGGGGAGTCGATAGTTCGGGTACAGATAGGCGGTATTGTGGGAACGAGAGAGACTCACGTTTGGTATGTTGCCTCCCAGGTGCAAGGGTACGTGATGTCTCTGATCGTGTTTTCCGGGTCCTTAAGGGGGAGGGGGAGCAGCCTGAAGTCGTGGTCCATATTGGCACCAATGACATAGGTAGGAGGAGTGCTGAGGATGTTAGACAGGCTTTTAGGGAGTTAGGTTGGAAGCTCAGAGTTAGAACTAACAGAGTTGTTGTCTCTGGTTTGTTACCCGTGCCACGTGATAGAGAGACGAGGAATAGGGAGAGAGAACAGTTAAATGCATGGCTACAGGGATGGTGCAGGAGGGAGGGATTTCGGTACTTGGATAACTGGGGTTCTTTCTGGGGAAGGTGGGACCTCTATAAACAGGATGGTCTGCACCTGAACCTGAGGGGCACCAGTATCCTTGGGGGGAGGTTTGCGAGTGCTCTTGGGGGGGGGGGGATTTAAACTAACTCTGCAGGGGCATGGGAACCCAGACTGTAGCTTTAGGGTGCAGGACCTGGAGTGTAGGGAGGTTAGGAATATGGCATCAATCTTAAAGGAGGGTGCTTGTAAACAGAAGAGTGGCTTGAAGTGTGTATACTTTAATGCCAGAAGTATACGAAATAAGGTAGGTGAACTTGCAGCGTGGGTTGGTACCTGGCACTTCAATGTTGTGGCTATTACGGAGACATGTCTAGATCAGGGACAGGATTGGCTGTTGCAGGTTCCAGGGTTTAAATGCTTTAGTAGGGTCAGAGGTGGGGGTAAAAGAGGGGGTGTGTGGCTTTGCTTGTCAAAGATAGTATTACAGCGGGGGAAAGGAAGATGGATGAGGATTTGCCATCTGAGGTAGTTTGGGTTGAGGTTAGGAATAGGAGAGGTGAGGTCACCCTGTAAGGAGTCTTTTACAGGCCTCCGAATAGTCCTAGAATCGTTGAAGAAAGGATTGCGAAGATGATTCAGGAGAAGAGTGACAGTAATAGGGTGGTTGTTATGGGGGACTTTAACTTTCCTGATATTGATTGGGAAAGCTATAGCTCAAGTTCGTTAGATGGGTCAGTGTTTGTCCAATGTGTGCAGGAGAGTTTCCTGACACAATATGTAGATAAGCCAACAAGAGGTGAGGCCATACTGGATTTGGTTCTGGGTAACGAACCAGGCCAGGTATTAGAACTAGAGGTAGGTGAGCACTTTGGGGACAGTGACCACAATTCGGTGATTTTTACTCTAGTGATGGAGAGGGATAAGTGTGTACTACAGGGCAAGAGTTATAGCTGGGGGCAGGGAAATTATGATGCAGTGAGGCATGACTTAGGATGTGTGGATTGGAAAAGTAGATTCGAAGGCAAGAGCGTAATTGATACGTGGAACTTGTTCAAAGAGCAACTATTGAGTGTCCGTGATAAGTACGTACCTATCAGGCAGGGAGGAAAGGGTCGTGTGAGGGAGCCGTGGTTTAATAAGGAATTGGAATCCCTTGTTAAATGGAAGAGGGCGGCCTTTGTAAAGATGAGGCGTGAAGGTTCAATAGGGGCGATTGAGAGTTATAAGGTAGACTGGAAGGACCTGAAGAGAGAGCTAAGAGCAGCAAGGAGGGGACATGAAAGGTGCTTAGTTGGTAGGATTAGGGAAAATCCTAAGGCTTTCTATAGGTATGTTAGGAATAAAAGAATGACTAGGGTAGGAATAGGTCCAGTCAAGGATAGTAATGGGAAGTTGCATGTGGAGGCTGAAGAGATTGGGGAGGCACTGAATGAATACTTTTCGTCCGTATTCACTCAGGAACAGGACATTGTTGTCGATATGAATACTGAGGCACGAATAAGTAGAATGGATGGCTTTGAGATATGTAGAGAAGAGGTGTTGGAAATTCTGGCAAGGGTGAAAATAGATAAGTCCCCTGGGCCTAATGGCATTTATCCTAGGATTCTCTGGGAAGCAAGGGAGGAGATTGCAGAGCCATTGGCCTTGATTTTTGTGTCCTCTTTGTCTACAGGAGTAGTGCCAGAAGACTGGAGGCTAGCAAACGTGGTTCCCTTGTTCAAGAAGGGGAGTAGGGATAATCCTAGTAACTATAGGCCAGTGAGTCTCACTTCTGTTGTGGGCAAAGTCTTAGAGAGAATTGTAAGGGATAGGATTTATGCACATCTGGATAAGAATAATGTGATCCAGGATAGTCAGCATGGTTTTGTGAAGGGCAGGTCGTGCCTCACAAACCTTATTGAATTCTTTGAGAAGGTGACTAAGGAGGTAGATGAGGGGAAAGCGGTAGATGTGGTATATATGGATTTTAGTAAGGCATTTGATAAGGTCCCCCATGGTAGGCTACTGCAGAGAATACAGAGATATGGCATTGAGGCTGAGTTGGAGGTTTGGATTAGGAATTGGCTGGCTGGAAGAAGACAGAGGGTAGTAGTTGATGGCAAAGGTTCATCTTGGAGTGCCGTCACAAGCGGTGTTCCGCAAGGATCTGTTTTGGGACCATTGCTGTTTGTCATTTTTATAAATGACCTGGAGGAAGGGTTAGAAGGTTCGGTGAGCAAGTTTGCGGATGATACGAAAGTCGGAGGAGTTGTAGACAGTGAGGAAGGATGTGGCAGGTTACAGCGGGATATAGAGAAGCTGCAGAGCTGGGCAGAAAGGTGGCAAATGGAGTTCAATGTAGCTAAGTGTGAGGTGATTCACTTTGGTTAGAGTAACAAAAAGATGGGGTACTGGGCTAATGGTCGGATACTTGGTAGTGTGGAAGAGCAGAGGGATCTTGGTGTCCATGTACACAGATCTCTGAAAGTTGCCACCCAGGTAAATAGTGCAGTGAAGAAGGCATATGGCGTACTGGCTTTTATTGGTAGAGGAATTGAGTTCCGGAGTCCTGAGGTCATGCTGCAGTTGTCTAAGACTCTGGTGCGGCCGCATCTGGAATATTGTGTGCAGTTTTGGTCGCCATACTATAGGAAGGATGTGGAGGCACTGGAACGGGTGCAGAGGAAGTTTACCAGGATGTTGCCTGGTATGGTAGGAAGATCCTATGAGGAAAGGCTGAGGCACTTGGGGTTGTTTTCTTTGGAGAAAAGAAGGTTTAGGGGTGATTTGATAGAGGTGTACAAGATGATTAGGGGGTTAGATAGGGTTGACAGGGAGAACCTTTTTCCACGTATGGAGTCAGCTATTACAAGGCGGCATAGCTTTAAATTAAGGGGGGGTAGATATAGGACTGATGTTAGGGGTAGGTTCTTCACTCAGCGAGTCGTAAGTTCATGGAATGCCCTGCCAGTAGCAGTAGTGGACTCTCCCTCTTTATGGGTATTTAAGCGGGCATTGGATAGGTATATGGAGGATAGTGGGTTAGTGTAGGTTAGGTGGGCTTTGATCGGCGCAACATCGAGGGCCGAAAGGCCTGTACTGCGCTGTATTGTTCTATGTTCTATGTTCTATGTTCTGACGGGAGCAGTCTCTCACTTTTCGAACAAAACAAACCCATCCTTGTGCTGTACCCAATATTTCAATAAGAAATGGGAAGCAGCAGAGGGGAAAGCTTCCGAGATGCCGAGCAATGCCGCCCGGTTCCACACTGCAATTCACAGGAACCATCGCCAGGAAAAGCAAGGAGCAATCTGACAGATCCATTTTACCACAGAATGGAAGATTTATCCCAGTGCCTTACCTTTAAAAGGCTGTTTACAAACCACAACACTGCGATGACCGGGAATCGTACCCGGGTCAATTACTTGGAAGACAGCTCTGCTCCCCACTATCCCACCATCACCCTGCTCCCAGCTCCCTCCCCATTCCCAAACACACTTCACAAGGCCGTGATCATCACCAACTGGATTGGGGCTGAAATCCAAACATACACATCCTCTGTATCTAACCCAGTGATGGAGCTATCCTGATTGAGTTTGATGTGAACAGGATGGGGGAAGTGGGAGATTTAATCAGTACCTAACACCGAGCTCAAAATGGCCTGGGAATTTGAAATGCTGCAGTGTAGAGGGAGATTTACTCTGTATCTGACCCCATTCTCTACCTGCCCTGGGGATTTAAATGGGGACAGTTTAATGGGAGCTTTATTTTGTCTGGAACCCTGTGCTCCCTCTGCCCTGGGAGTGTTTGCTGGGAACACTGTCTAACCTCTGTGATATGGATCCTATGAAGATTGATGGGAGACAGTGTAAATGGAATTGTCAGGGTCCAATTCCTTCACGTGGATGAGAGAAGGTCTCCAATTGGAAGGGTGAGGGAAATTGGTGCCCGTGGGACTGAAGGGTCAGTAACAGAATGAAGACCCCATTGGCTCAGAGACAGGAGACAGGATATCGGGTCATGAGGGTTTCAGACTGGAGGGAGCTACAGGCACATACAAGTTGGGAACTGTTTTCAGTAAAAGGCAATTGATCCCAGGTCACTGCAGAGTGTAAGAATCTGATGGTATTCCCTCACTATCCTCCTCCAATCCCTGGGAAGATCTGCTCCCACACAATGTTCCATCCCAACTGCTGACTGTGTTACATACATTAATACATTGGGGAAGGGCGGGGGTGCTTTTTACTCTGGGATCTTGCTTTGTAACTTGCCCTGAAAATGCTCTCGCTCCCCCTTTCAACTCATCTTTTCTCTCTTTTATCCCGAGGAACTTTTGTTTGGAAAGCTGTAACGTGAAGATCCAAAATGTTCGAGGCCAGGAAAGAACAACCTCCAGAGGGGGAGCACGGGCCTGAGGCCTGAGGCCTAGTTGACAGGCTGCACCCCGTGGGGGCCCACAGTGAGTTGTGTGTTTATTTACCCGAGGTTTAATCTCCTCTGGGGGACCCTGGGTTTTAGGGGCCTCTGGGTAACTGGTTCCTGTCAGATTGTGGCCCTGTTGTTTTTTTAAACACGTTTGAAGCCTGCGGTTAAAGTTTGACCATCCCCAGGACCTGAGAGGTAGAACTCTCTTTGGGTGGAATTAAAACCTAAATGTTGTGACCCTCTCTATAGACTTGTCCTAAATTCAGAGTAATGTGGGTTATAGAGAGGGCAGACTGAGAAAATTTGACAGTGAGAGAAAGACAGTGAAAGAAAGATTTAAAAAGTTGAGAGAGCTGGGGAAACAGAAGGGGAGAGAGAGGGAGAGGCGTTTTGAGATTGTGAAGTCGCTGCAATGTTTGATTCTGGGATGACAGGAAATAATTAAACTGAAGCAGCATCACAGAGGGGAGAAATGATCAGAGTAATTAGCTGCTGCTGCATTGTTGCATGTGGGATCTTGCTGTGCACCAGCTGCCCCAATGCTACTATTCTAGCCAGTGAGTGTTTTAATCAGGTAACCAGGCATTTCAAAGTTTTTCCAAGGCTTTAGCATGAAAACGCAGCTCATCACCCAATATGTTTGTGTTTGGATGTTGCTGAGAGATTGTCTGTGTCACTGAGAGAGGAAAACCTGGGATCTTGCTGTGCAATCATTCTGTAATGATTTTCCTCCTTTGTCTTTCAACTAATATTGTCTCTTTTCTCCCACGGGCCACTTGTAGATTCAAAGAGAGAAACTTTAGGATCAGGAGACCTATGAACAAGAGCTTTCTCCAGAGGGGACACGGTCTGAGGCCTGAGGCCTGGTCGACAGGCTGCACCATGTTTTGTGTTTATTTACCCCGAGGTTTAATCCCCTCTGGGAAACCCTGGGTTTTAGGGGCCTCTGGTTAACTGGCTCCTGTCAGTTTGTGGCCCTGTTGTTTTTAAAACAGGTTTGAAGAGTGGGGCTAAAGTAACCAGTGCCCTGGAATTTGACACCAACACACCAATCCCCAGTGAGAGTCTGACAGACAGGACCCCCCCAAAGAGGGAATTAAAACCTTAAATAAGAAACTCTATCCAAAGACTTGTTCTAATATCAGAGTAATACTACTTGTGGGATCTTGCTGTGTCTCAAACCACCTGCAGAGTGGCCAACATTGCAAGAAGGGTGACCAAATGTGATAATCCCATAAATAAGACCCAGGTTGGCCCAATCCCTGAGTATCTGGGAGGGGATCTTTCTCTCTCTCTCTCTCTCTGTCCCCTCTCTCACACCCTCTCCAGCTTCTTTTGTTGATATTTTAAACAAATAAAACCGTCCCACACACAACAATGTGACTCGTGGGTATTTGAAGTGGGGGAGATGGAAATATTTTGCAGCACAAGGTGATTGTTTTTGAGACAAAGGGGTAAAAAAACACAAGATCCACAGAGAGAGTGTTTGTGGGAAGGAGGGAGCGATAGAGAGATAAGATGTGTCTTTGTAGCTGGGCTGGGAAAGGGAGACAGGATCTGGGAGAGGGGGGAGAGAACGGGACTCTCCAATATCCCATCACCGCCCAGCTCCAATCACTTCCTTCTGGAAAGTACCATCCACAAAATTAAATCCTGGGATGGAGGGAGTGATTTTAAAAAAAACACAGGAGTGTCAAAGAAATCCACAGTCTCTTGGATAGAAAAGTGGGATTGGAGCACATTCAGGAGCAGGAAGGGAGTACTCTGTGGGATCTCCCTGTGCGTCAATGGCCCACAGTATTGCTGGCACAGAGACTGCTGGGAAACAGTGCCCCGGTTTATAAAAGGGAATATTGTCAAATATAAACACTGCTGTCTTTTAAAAGGTGAAATAAATATTACCCTGGACACGATTCAATCAGAGAGAGACAGAAAACAATTAGAGATGGAGAAGGGGAGGGTGGAGACAGAGACTGAGGCAGCGAGAGAGAGAGAGAGAGAGAGAGAGAGAGAGAGAGAGAGAGAGAGAGAGTGGGAAGTGGTTTGAATTTGTCAAACAGTAGGATCTTTAAACCCTTAACCAGCGTCAGTGAAACACACGGTCTGTCTGCGGTCACACTGCTACTTGTGGGATCTTGCTGTGTCTCAAATCACCTGCAGAACCTCCCACGTTGCAACAAGTGGCTCTGAGTCAAAATGTAGTTTACAGAGGTTTGGATTTTACATTTTCCTTGTCTCTCTCTCTCTCTCTCTCTCTATCTCTCTCTCTCGCTCTGTCCATCTCCTTCCCTCTGCACCTCCCTCAGTCTGGGTCTCCCTCCCTTTCTCTCTGTCCATAGTCTGGGTCTTTCTTTCTGCCTTCCTCTCTCTGTCTCTCTCGTTCCCTCTCTCCATCACCATTCCTGACTCTGGGTCTTCCCCCTGACCCCCTCAATCTCTCCAGACCATCCCATCATTTTAAACCCTCCAGGCTGCGATGTGTCGGGTCAGGATTACAAAATGACGGGAGCGACCACATTTCAGAGACAGAGGCTGGAATCGGAGAGAGTGTGGGGAAAGAGAGATGGAGAGAGGGAGAGCATGGAAAAGGGAAGGATGGGAGTGGGATCAGAGGGCTGGGGTGGGTGATGTGGGGGCAGTGAATAGACACAAGGGCTGGGGGTGGGGAGGTGGGGGGGTGATGTGGGGGCAGTGAATAGACTCAAGGGCTGGGGGTGGGGAGGTGGGGGGTCTCCAGTGTTCACACATTGTACATTGAAAGTACAGGAGAAATCGTTCCCAGCCCGTGAGTGAAGATGGCAGCCTGGGATAGAGAGAACGAGACAGATAGAGAGATACACACAGAGATGGTACAGCCTCTGGGTTCTAACTGTGGGTGTGAGGTGTTCCTATTGGAATGCAGTGAGGCTCCATGTGGGATCTTGCTGTGCAGTGTTCCCTTCATTAAAACTTTAGCCCATTCTGGGGGATTGTGTTGGGGTGTGGGGAGGATGGGTAGGTCAGGAGTCCTGAGACTGAGTGGGGCTTTGTGATCATTGGATGGCTGTATCTGTGTTTTGGACAGGACCATGGGGCAGTGAGGGTTCAATGGAAGGTGTAGGCGCCACTCGAACGTAGTTTATTGAGGAGCTGAGGGTGACGGTAGAGGGTGGGGGAGGGCTGAATTTCCCTGTCTCTCCATCCAAACCCGGAGTTGAAATGGGGGAGGTTAGCATTTGTTGGTAACTTAACAGGGAGGCCTGTTTCTACATTGCAGTCTGTGGGATCTTGCTGTGCGGGAACAGCCTTCATCCTTTTCCTTTCCAGTAGCAGTGGGCCACACTTCCCAAATTCAGGCAAGAGGGTGGGGGTGGTTCTGAATGGGGATGGTGAAGGTACAGACACCCTCACAGTGTCCCTCAGCATGGGCTGGTGGGATCCTGCTATGCAGAATTCCAATGTCAGCCCCTCTCTGTTTGTGTGAGGGGATGGGGGTGTTTGGGGTGGTTCTGGAGATGGAGTGGGTGTGTGGCAAGTGTTCTGTCAGGGTTTACAGGAAATCCCTCACCCAGCTCCCTACAGGATCTTGCTGTGCACCTCTCAGCCTGCGGGTTGTCCCTTACACATCACAGAAACCTGTCGACAGGGCCTGGGCTCTGTTTGCTGACAGTCAGCTACAAAGACACAACTTATCCCTCTATCGCTCCCTCCTTCACACTCTCTCTCTCTGTTTGTATCTTGTGTTTTTTAACACCATTGTCTGAAAAACAATCACCTTGTGCTACAAAATATTTCTATTTCCCCCACTTCAAACAACCACGAATCCCATTGCTGTGTGTGAGACAGTTTTATTTGTTTGAAAAATCAATAAATAAAGCTGGAGAAAGTTCGAGAGAGGGGACAGAGAAAGAGGGAGATCCCCTCCAGATACTTAGGGAACTGGCTAACCTGTGTCTTATTTGTGCGACTATCACATTTGATCACCCAGGCCTGTACACATCCCACATTACTCTGACATTAGAACAAATCTTTGGAGGGAGTTTCTCATTTAAGGTTTTAATTCCCTCCTTGTGGAGTTCCGTCTGTCAGACACTCACTGGGATTAATGTATTTGTGTCAAATCAGGCTCTGATTATTTTAACCCCAGGCTTCAAACCTGTTTAAAAAACATCAGGGCCCCAATCTGACAGGAGCCAGTTAACCAGAGGCCCCTAAAACCCAGGCTCCCCCAGAGGAGATTAAACCTCAGGGTAAATAAACACACAACTCATGTGGGCCCCCACGGGGAGCAGCCTGTCGTCTAGGCCTCAGGACTGTGTCCCCTCTGGAGAAAGCTCTTGTTCAAAGATCTCCTGATCCTTCTGTTTCTCTCTTTGAATCTTCAAGGGCCCAGCAAGATTCCTTGGGAGGAAACAGACAGCATGAGTTGACAGGCAAAGGAGGAAAATCATTACAGAGTGATAGCACAGCAAGATCCCAACTTTTACTCTCTCAGTGACACAGACAATCTCTCAGCAACATCCAAACACAAACATATCCGGCAATGAGCTGAGTTTTCATGCCAAAGCCTTGGAAAAACTTTGAAATGATGGGTGAGCTGATTAATACACTCACTGGCTGTAATGGAACATTGGGGCAGCTGGTGCACAGCAAGATCCCACATGCAACAATGCAGCAGCAGCGAATTACTCTGATCATTTCTCCCCTCTGTGATGCTGCTTCAGTTTAATTATTTCCTGTCACCCCAGAATCAAACATTGCAGCGATTTCACAATCTCAAAATGCCTCTCCCTCTCTCTCCCCTTCTGTTTCCCCAGCTCTCTCAACTTTTTAAATCTTTATCTCACTATCTTTCTCTCACTGTTGAATTTTCTCAGCCTGCCCTCTCTATAACCCACATCACCCTGACTTTATGAGAAGTCTTTAGAGAGGGTCACATCTTTCCAGCATTAATTTCTCCCTCAGGGAGTCCTGCCTCTCAGATCCTGGGGATTGACGTACATTAACCCCAGGCTCCAAACCTGATCACGGCCTCGGGAATACCTTGCCAATTACTGGGAAAGGGTTGGACATGTCTCCTTCCCAGCAGTTAACCCGGGCTCGAACCCCTGCCATCACACTGTAGCGCTTTGAAAGCAATCTTAAACGGGGAAAAACGCCGAGATGGAGTGAATGAGATTGGACTCTCCGAGGTTCCCAAACATGGCCACATTAGGGGGACAGGGTGGGTCCCACCTGCTATTACATTCTCCGAGCTGGGGAAAGGAGGTTTAAATGCTCTGGGAGACCATATCAATCATCATTTGAAGATGGATTGATTAACCACAGACTAGTGAGCATGGATTTATTCAGGGAAAATCGTGGATGATGATCTTGACAGATGCCCTCCAAAGGAAGGCGATGACTGATGGAAGGAGTCCTTGTGATGTAGATCAATGGATTACAGGATTAGTGCTCATGTGCCTGACTGGGATAGTTCAGCTGAGACAAGATGGTCTGGAGAAATTCCCCAAGGTTCCTTCCAGAGCAGCTCCAGACCCACGGCACTATCATGTGGAATGCTGAACACAGCAGATACACGGGAACACAAACAGTTGACAATTCCACATCAAGCCACTCCCCACCCTGGCTTGGAAAAACATCTCAGTCCCACAAGTGCCATTGGTTGGAAATCCTGGAACTCCCTCCCTTACATCATTGTGGGTTTATCTGCACCAAATAAATGGCAGCAGTTCAAGGCAATAACTCATCGTCACCTTCACCAGAGCAGTTATATCTGAGCAATCCGTGGGGACCCAGCGGCAATGACCCAAACACATCAATGAATCACAAAATAAAGCTCAGTATTTGGGACCCGTGTGCTCCAGTGGGTCTATATTCTAGAAAATTGAAAGGTGATTTCATTTGAATATCTCAGATTGTGAAGATGCTTGAGAGGGGAGATGCTGAGAAATTAATCCTGTGGGTCTGGGAATCTGAAACACGACAACACAGTCTGAGGAGTTGCTGGAAAAGCTCAGCAGGTCAGGCAGCATCTGTGCAGAGAAATCAGCGTTAATGTTACAGCATCCGCAGTTTATTCGGGTTTGATTACCACCCTCTCAGGGTAAGGGGCAGGTTATTTGGGACTGAGATGAGGAGACAGCGCTTCGCTCTAAGGCCTCTGAGTCTTTAATATTCTCTCTCCCTGAGGATTGTGGATGCTCCCTCACTGAGTACATTTCAGATTGGAATAGACAGATTGCCGGGGTCTCAGGGAGTCACGGGATATGGGGAGTGGATAGGAAACCGGATTTGAAATCTCAAACCAGCTCTGATTGGATTGACTGCCAGAACAGACTGAACAGTTTAAACAGGCTGTTTAGTCTCCTCCTGCTCACATTTCCTGAGCTCTTAGATATTTATTGAACCAATTCCCAATCTCTATGGATTTGCCTCAGAACTAATGGCTTCTGATTAGATTCGATATGATTCCCTACAGTGTGGAAACAGGCCCTTTCGTCCAACCAGCCCACACCGACCCGCCGAAGAGTAACCCACCCAGACCCATTTCCCTCTGACTAAACACTATGGATAATTTACCAAGGTCAATTCACCGAACCTGCACATTTTTAGCCTGTGGGAGGAAGCCAGGGCACCCGGAAGAAACCCACACAAACATGGGGAGAATGTGCAAACTCCACACAGACAGTCGCCCGAGACTGGAATTGAACCTGGGACCCTGGTGCTAACTACTGAGCCACCTTGCCGCCCAAATTCTGGTGCTGTCAGACCTGCTGAGCTTCCCCAGCAATTTCTTGTTTGGATTTCAGCCCCAATCCAGTTGGTGATGATCACGGCCTTGTTAAGTGTGTTTGGGAATGGGGAGACAGCTGGGAGCAGGGTGATGGTGGGATAGTGGGGAGCAGAGCTGTCTTCCAAGCAGTTGACGCGGGTTCGATTCCCGGCCATCGCAGTGTTGTGGTTTGGAAACAGTCTTTTAAAGGAAAACCCCCGGGATATAACCGGATCTGTCAGATTGTTCCTTGCGTTTCCTGGCGATGGTTCCTGTGAATTGCAGTGTGGAACCGGGCAGCATTGCTCGGCATCTCGGAAGCTTTCCCCTCTGCTGCTTCCCATTTCTTATTGAAATATTGGTTGCAGCACAAGGATGGGTTTGTTTTGTTCGAAAAGTGAGAGACTGCTCCCGTCAGGAACCTGAAATAATTACAGAAGCCGCTGGAAACACTGAACAGTTCCAACAGCTTCTGTAGTGGTGGGGAGGGAGGGTTAATGTGTCAAATCTACACAAGGATAAAATAAACTCCAGCCTCAAAACAGAGTTCCTAAGTTTTACAAACATCCGCATAACATTTTTCTGAGCCATCAATTCCCTTAAACACTTCCAATGTGGAATAGCATCTTTCTGACTGTCACTTTGAGAGATGTCCCTCAGTGAGCTCCTCCTCCATTCTTTCCATTTCACTGGGGACCCACTATCCACAGTCTCCAATCAAATGACCTGAACTCAGACACACAGAGATCTTAAAGAGTGACACAATGCAGATAGGAAGTTGATTTCATTTCTGTTTCTGAGTCCAATCTTCACTCAGTGAGACAGAGTCAGGTATTCAAGGCTCAAACAAGAGCTGGATTCTGCTTCTGGTGATTGTCTTCATTCAGTGAGAAGGAGGGCCGTGGGCCAGAAGGAGCTCATCATTGTGCTTCGGGTTGTCTGCTCAGTCTGCAGCATTGCAGGCCGTGGGAGCAGGGCAGTGGGAAAGGTACCTTGTGTGGACTGCAATAGGACTTTCCACACATTGTTCCAGGTCAGTTACAGAGCTCCAGGAATTCTGAATGAGGATCTGAAACATGCATTGATTGAAGGAGGAGGATCAGGGAAACAGGATAAACCTGATGAGATCAGCAGGATTTCTCAGTCTAACTCCATGCCATACTTTGTTTTCTGCTTCATAAATCTACAATCCGGAGCTCAACCCACTCAGAGCAATATAAGCTCAGAAACAAATCATTCAGTCCAACACATCCATGCTGAACTAATATCCGATGTCAATCTCATCCTATTTGTCAGAATTTGGCCCATGTTCCTCTGAACCCTTTTTAATTCCTACACCCACCCAGATACCTTTTAAATGTTGGAATTGTACCAGCCTCCACTACTTCCTCTGGCAGCTCATGCACACAGTGCCCTCTGTGTGAAAAATGTTCCCCTCGGTCCCTTTTATGTTTCCCCTCTCAACTTTAACAAATGCCATCTGCTTCTGGACTCCCACACCACAGGGAAATCACCTTGCCTTTTTACCCTATTGAGGGTCCTTCATGATTTTTTGAACCTCTATAAGGTTACCCCTCAGCCAATGACGCTCCAGGGATAATAGCCTCAACCTTTACAGTCTTAACCTCCAGCACAAACTCGCCAATCTTGGCAACATCCTTGTAAATCTTTTCTGAACCCTTTCAAGTTTCACAACCCCCTTCTTATAGGAGGGAGTCCAGAATTGCACATTATATACCAAGAGTGGCCGAACCAATACCACAACATGACCTCCCAACCCCTTTGCACAATTAACTGAGCAATAAAGACAAAAATGACAAACGCTTTCTTCACAATCCATTCGAAATGTTAGTCCACATTCAACGATCTATGAAGCTGTACTCCAGGTCTATTTGTTTAGCAACATCCCTAGTACCTTGTCATTCAGTTAATAAGTCCTGCTCTCTTTTGCCTTTCCAAAATGCAGCACCTCACATTTATCCAAATTAATCTCCATCTGCCACTCCTCGGCCCATTGGCCCATCTGATCAAGATCCTGTTGCGCTCTGAGGTAACCATCTTCACTGTCCTTGACACTTCCAATTTTACTGTCATTTGCAAACTTACGAACCATTCGTCCTATGGCCACATCTAAATCATTTATATAAATGACAAAACAACAGTGGACCCAGCACCGATCCTTGGGGCACACCGCTGTTCACAGGCCTTCAGTCTGAAAAGCAACCCTCCCCCACCACCCTCTGTCTTCTACCTTCGAGCCAGTTCTCTACCCAAAGGGTAATTAGATTAGATTACTTACAGTGTGGAAACAGGCCCTTCGGCCCAACAAGTCCACACCGCCCCGCCGAAGCGTAACCCACCCATACCCCTACATCTACATCTACCCCGAGCGAACATTTTGGGCAATTTAGCTTAGCCAATTCACCTGACTGGCACATTTTTTGGAGTGTGGGAGGAAACCGGAGCACCCGGAGGAAACCCACGCAGACACAGGGAGAACGTGCAAACTCCACACAGTCAGTCGCCTGAGGCGGGAATTGAACCCGGGTCTCTGGCGCTGTGAGGCAGCAGTGCTAACCACTGTGCCACCGTGCCGCCCACAATTCTACTGCCCCAACATACAAGTTTGAAATTATGACACCAGTTTCAAAAGGACAACAAGAACCTATTCCTGATTGGGGAATTGGGGCCAGGGAATCAATAAAAATAAATGTTGCAAGGTTCGATAAATTGGAGAGTGAGTTCAGTGCATCACTAAATGAAAACAATTCAGCAGGTCACCCGTATGTGGAAGAAGTGTTTCAGGGAACAATTAAATGGAAGGAATTGAGGCAGGGCAACAACAATTGGAGAATCTATGCCGGTGCCTTTATATTGGGCAGGATAATACTCAAAGGGAGAATTGGTGCAGTTTCAGGTTTGGTGCAGGATTGGTAAATGGGAGAAATGGTGCAGATCAGCGGAGTCATAAATATGGCCATACAATCATAGAGATGTACAACATGGAAACAGACACTTCAGTCCAACTTGTCTATGACTCAGTCTTAGAATTCTGGAAGCACCCCACGAAATTGGAGGATCATTCCAAGGAAATACTAAATGGAAGGATTGGGCAAGGGCTTATCGAAATAAGAGAATTTGTCAAATTAGTGCAGTTAGAACCGAATGGGAGAGTTTCAGTTTCGCAGTGAATGGGAGAATTGGTGCAGTGTAGCACTAACTGGGAGAATTGGGACATGACAATACTTGATGTGGGAATGAGAGTCGGGCACCCCTAAATTGGATGAGGGCATCAGTCAGCATGAGGATTGGTGAAAGGCAAAACCCTGAATGGAGAACTTGTTCAGAACATCAGCAATTGAGGGAAATGGTGCTAGGCAACAAAGAATTAGAGACTTGATGCGAGACATCAGGAAATGAGAGACCTGGTGCACAGTGGAGCTAAATTAGAGAATTGGTGCATGGCAACAGGAAATGGGAGAATTAGAGTAGCGCACCCTTAAATGGTAGAACCAGGCTCAGGCATCAGTAAATGGAAGGATTAGTCCAGGGATATGAGTAAATGGGAGATTTGGTGGGAAACAATAAATGGGAGATCTGGTGCACAGTGCCATTACATTAGAAAATTGGTGAGAGTGCCAATATATTGGAAAATTGGAGCAGAGCCTGTCTAAATTGGGGAATAGGGGCCAGGGAATCAATAAAAAGAAGAAACGTTGCAGCATCGGTAAATTGGAGATTCAGTTCAGTGTATCACTAAATGGGAAAAAAACCAGCAAGACATCCGTACGTGGAAGATTTGTATCAGGGAACAACTAAATGGAAGGAGTTGGTGTAGGACAACAATAATTGGAGAATTCATGCAGGTACCATTAAGTGGGAGGACTGGGGCAGGATAACCTCAGTGGGTGAGTCGGTGAAATTCCCGAATTAGTGCAGGATTGGGAAATGGGAGAATTGGTGCAGGGAAGCGGAGCACTAATTACAGCCTTAAAGATGTACAGCACGGAAACAGACCCTTCAGTCCGACCTGTTCACGCTGAAATTTAAGAATTCTGGCAGCTCTCCACTAAATTGGAGAATCATTGCAAGAAACTGCTAAATGGAAAAGGTGGAGAAGAGCCGATCGAAATGTGAGAATTTGCAACAGGGCAATCAGATAATGGGTGAATTAGTGCGGTTCAGCACTAAATGGGTGTGTTATGCTGTGTTGCACTAAATGGGAGAATTGGGGCAGGGAGATTTAGAGTAGCGCACCCCTAAATTGGGCGAGGGCATCAGTCAGTCTGAGGATTGGTGTAAGGCAAAACTGAATGGAGAATTTGTTCAGGATATCAGTAATTGGGCGAAATGTTGCTCAGCAACACTGAATTGGAGAATTGGTGTGGGGTATCAGGAAAAGAAAGACCTGGTGCAGGGTGCTAATAACTTCGAGAATTGGAGCAAATGGGAGACCCCGGGCAGTGAATCAGTAAATAGGACAATTGTTGCAAAGGATTAGTGGTCCAGATTCAATACAGTGCACCACAAAATGGGGGACTTGGTGCAGTTCACCACTAAATGGGGGATATTTGCAGTTTGGGTAATTTGGAGATATGATGCAGAGATTGCCAAGATTAGAGAATTCTGTCAGCGTTCTACTAAATGGGAGAATTGTTGCAGGGAAATACTGAATTGAAGACCTTGTGCACAGTGGAGCTCAATTACAGAATGGGTGTATGACAACAGGAAATGGGAGAATTAGGGTAGCGCACCCTTAAATGGTAGAATCGGGGTCGGGCATCAATACGTAGAAGAGGTAGTACAGGAGTATGAGTCAATTCGAGATTTGGTGGGTTTCAATGGATGGGTGATTCGGTGCACAGTGCCATTACATTGGAAAATTGGTGGGAGTGTCTGTATATTTGAAAATTGGAGCAGAGCATGTCTAAATTGGGGAATGGTGATGAGGGAATCAATAAAAAGAAATGTTGGAAGCATCAGTAAATTGGAGAGTCTGGTCAGTGCATCACTAAATGAACAAATATAATCAGCAGGGAATCCGAACGTTGGAAATGTGTATCAGGGAACAACGAAATGGAAGGAATTGATGCAGAACAACATTAATTGGAGAATTCATGCAGGTGCCGTTAAATTCTAAGTGGGAGGACTGGGGCAGGATAACCTCAATGGGTGAGTTGATGAAATTCCCGAATTAGTGCAGGATTGGGAAATGGGAGAATTGGTGCAGGGAAGGGGAGCACTAATTACAGCCTCAGAGATGTACAGCACGGAAACAGACCCTTCAGTCCGACCTGTTCACGCCCAAATTTAAGAATTCTGTAAGCTCTACACTAAATTGGAGAAACATTGCAATAAAATACTAAATGGATAAATTTCGCAAGGGCTTACAAAAATGTGAGAATTTTCAACAGGACATCAGATAATGGGTGAATTAGTGCAGTTCAGTGCTAAATGGGTGAGTTATGCTGTGTTGCACTAAATGGGAGAATTGGGGCAGGACAATACCTTTTGGGAGATTTAGAGTCGGGCACCTCTAAATTGGGCGAGAGCATCAGTCAGTATGAGGATTTGTTTAAGGCAACACTGAGTGGCACTGAGTGACAACACTGAGGCAACTTGTTCAGGACATCAGAAACTGGGGGAAATGGTGCTGAGCAACACTGAATTGGAGAATTGGTGTGGGGTATCAGTAAATGAGAGACCTGGTGCAGGGTGCTGATAACTTCGAGAATTGGAGCAACTGGGAGACCCCGGGCAGTGAATCAGTAAATAGGACAGATGTTGCAAAGGATTAGTGCTCCAGATTCAATACAGTGTACCACGAAATGGGGGAGTTGGTGCAGTTCACCACGAAAGGGAAAATATGTGTAGGATCGGTAATTTGGAGATTTGATGTAGGGATCTCCAAGATTAGAGAATTCTGTCAGCAGTCGACTAAATGGGAGAATTGTTGCAGGGAAATACTGAATGGAAGACTGGTGCACAGTGAAGCTAAACTCGAGATTGGATACATGGCACCAGTAATCGGGAGAATTAGAGTAGCGCACCCTTAAATGGTAGAATCAGGGTCGGGCATCAATAAATGGAGGAATTAATACAGGGATATGAGTAAAAGGGAGATTTGGTGGGAAACAATAAATGGGAGATCTGGTGCACAGTGCCATTACATTAGAAAATTGGTGAGAGTGCCAATATATTGGAAAATTGGAGCAGAGCCTGTCTAAATTGGGGAATAGGGGCCAGGGAATCAATAAAAAGAAGAAACGTTGCAGCATCGGTAAATTGGAGATTCAGTTCAGTGTATCACTAAATGGGAAAAAAACAAGCAAGACATCCGTACGTGGAAGATTTGTATCAGGGAACAACTAAATGGAAGGAGTTGGTGTAGGACAACAATAATTGGAGAATTCATGCAGGTACCATTAAGTGGGAGGACTGGGGCAGGATAACCTCAGTGGGTGAGTCGGTGAAATTCCCGAATTAGTGCAGGATTGGGAAATGGGAGAATTGGTGCAGGGAAGCGGAGCACTAATTACAGCCTTAAAGATGTACAGCACGGAAACAGACCCTTCAGTCCGACCTGTTCACGCTGAAATTTAAGAATTCTGGCAGCTCTCCACTAAATTGGAGAATCATTGCAAGAAACTGCTAAATGGAAAAGGTGGAGAAGAGCCGATCGAAATGTGAGAATTTGCAACAGGGCAATCAGATAATGGGTGAATTAGTGCGGTTCAGCACTAAATGGGTGTGTTATGCTGTGTTGCACTAAATGGGAGAATTGGGGCAGGGAGATTTAGAGTAGCGCACCCCTAAATTGGGCGAGGGCATCAGTCAGTCTGAGGATTGGTGTAAGGCAAAACTGAATGGAGAATTTGTTCAGGATATCAGTAATTGGGCGAAATGTTGCTCAGCAACACTGAATTGGAGAATTGGTGTGGGGTATCAGGAAAAGAAAGACCTGGTGCAGGGTGCTAATAACTTCGAGAATTGGAGCAAATGGGAGACCCCGGGCAGTGAATCAGTAAATAGGACAATTGTTGCAAAGGATTAGTGGTCCAGATTCAATACAGTGCACCACAAAATGGGGGACTTGGTGCAGTTCACCACTAAATGGGGGATATTTGCAGTTTGGGTAATTTGGAGATATGATGCAGAGATTGCCAAGATTAGAGAATTCTGTCAGCGTTCTACTAAATGGGAGAATTGTTGCAGGGAAATACTGAATTGAAGACCTTGTGCACAGTGGAGCTCAATTACAGAATGGGTGTATGACAACAGGAAATGGGAGAATTAGGGTAGCGCACCCTTAAATGGTAGAATCGGGGTCGGGCATCAATACGTAGAAGAGGTAGTACAGGAGTATGAGTCAATTCGAGATTTGGTGGGTTTCAATGGATGGGTGATTCGGTGCACAGTGCCATTACATTGGAAAATTGGTGGGAGTGTCTGTATATTTGAAAATTGGAGCAGAGCATGTCTAAATTGGGGAATGGTGATGAGGGAATCAATAAAAAGAAATGTTGGAAGCATCAGTAAATTGGAGAGTCTGGTCAGTGCATCACTAAATGAACAAATATAATCAGCAGGGAATCCGAACGTTGGAAATGTGTATCAGGGAACAACGAAATGGAAGGAATTGATGCAGAACAACATTAATTGGAGAATTCATGCAGGTGCCGTTAAATTCTAAGTGGGAGGACTGGGGCAGGATAACCTCAATGGGTGAGTTGATGAAATTCCCGAATTAGTGCAGGATTGGGAAATGGGAGAATTGGTGCAGGGAAGGGGAGCACTAATTACAGCCTCAGAGATGTACAGCACGGAAACAGACCCTTCAGTCCGACCTGTTCACGCCCAAATTTAAGAATTCTGTAAGCTCTACACTAAATTGGAGAAACATTGCAATAAAATACTAAATGGATAAATTTCGCAAGGGCTTACAAAAATGTGAGAATTTTCAACAGGACATCAGATAATGGGTGAATTAGTGCAGTTCAGTGCTAAATGGGTGAGTTATGCTGTGTTGCACTAAATGGGAGAATTGGGGCAGGACAATACCTTTTGGGAGATTTAGAGTCGGGCACCTCTAAATTGGGCGAGAGCATCAGTCAGTATGAGGATTTGTTTAAGGCAACACTGAGTGGCACTGAGTGACAACACTGAGGCAACTTGTTCAGGACATCAGAAACTGGGGGAAATGGTGCTGAGCAACACTGAATTGGAGAATTGGTGTGGGGTATCAGTAAATGAGAGACCTGGTGCAGGGTGCTGATAACTTCGAGAATTGGAGCAACTGGGAGACCCCGGGCAGTGAATCAGTAAATAGGACAGATGTTGCAAAGGATTAGTGCTCCAGATTCAATACAGTGTACCACGAAATGGGGGAGTTGGTGCAGTTCACCACGAAAGGGAAAATATGTGTAGGATCGGTAATTTGGAGATTTGATGTAGGGATCTCCAAGATTAGAGAATTCTGTCAGCAGTCGACTAAATGGGAGAATTGTTGCAGGGAAATACTGAATGGAAGACTGGTGCACAGTGAAGCTAAACTCGAGATTGGATACATGGCACCAGTAATCGGGAGAATTAGAGTAGCGCACCCTTAAATGGTAGAATCAGGGTCGGGCATCAATAAATGGAGGAATTAATACAGGGATATGAGTAAAAGGGAGATTTGGTGGAAAAACTAAATGGGAGATTCAGTGCAGATAGCGATTCTATCTGAACATTGGTGAGAGTGCCAACATATTTTCGATCATACTGGAGGAAGCAGTGACGCTGCTCCAGCTCCTTTATTTTCTATAATACAGGAGGAAGCAGTGACGCTGCTCCAGCTCCTTTATTTTCTATAATACAGGAGGAAGCAGAGACGCGGCTCCAGCTCCTTTATTTTCTATAATACAGGAGGAAGCAGTGATGATGCTCCAGCTCCTTTATTTTCTATAATACAAGAGGAAGCAGTGACGCTGCTCCAGCTCCTTTATTTTCTATAATTCAGGAGGAAGCAGTGACGCTGCTCCAGCTCCTTTATTTTCTTTTATACAGAAGGAAGCAGTGACGCTGCTCCAGCTCCTTTATTTTCTATAATACAGGAGGAAGCAGTGACGCTGCTCCAACTCCTTTATTTTCTATAATACAGGAGGAAGCAGTGACGCTGCTCCAGCTCCTTTATTTTCTATAATACAGGAGGAAGCAATGACGCTGCTCCATCTCCTTTATTTTCTATAATACTGGAGGAAGCAGTGACGCTGCTCCAGCTCCTTTATTTTCTATAATACAGGAGGATGCAGTGACGCTTCTCCAGCTCCTTTATTTTCTATAATAGAGGAGGAAGCAGTGACGCTGCCCCAGCTCCTTTATTTTCTATAATAGAGGAGGAAGCAGTGACGCTGCTCCAGCTCCTTTATTTTCTATAATACAGGAGGAAGCAGTGACGCTGCTCCAACTCCTTTATTTTCTATAATACAGGAGGAAGCAGTGACGCTGCTCCAACTCCTTTATTTTCTATAATACAGGAGGAAGCAGTGACGCTGCTCCAGCTCCTTTATTTTCTATAATACAGGAGGAAGCAGTGACGCTGCTCCAGCTCCTTTATTTTCTATAATACAGGAGGAAGCAGTGACGCTGCTCCAGCTCCTTTAGTTTCTATAATACAGGTGGAAGCAGTGACGCTGCTCCAACTCCTTTATTTTCTATAATACAGGAGGAAGCAGAGACGCTGCTCCAGCTCCTTTATTTTATATAATACAGGAGGAAGCAGTGACTGCTCCAGCTCCTTTAGTTTCTATAATACAGGAGGAAGCAGAGACTCTGCTCCAGCTCCTTTATTTTCTATAATACAGGAGGAAGCAGTGACGCTGCTCCAACTCCTTTATTTTCTATAATACAGGAGGAAGCAGTGACGCTGCTCCAGCTCCTTTATTTTCTATAATACAGGAGGAAGCAGTGACGCTGCTCCAGCTCCTTTATTTTCTATAATACAGGAGGAAGCAGTGACGCTGGTCCAGCTCCTTTATTTTCTGTAATACAGGAGGAAGCAGTGACGCTGCCCCAGCTCCTTTATTTTCTATAATACAGGAGGAAGCAGAGACGCTGCTCCAGCTCCTTTATTTTCTATAATTCAGGAGGAAGCAGTGACGCTGCTCCAGCTCCTTTATTTTCTATAATACAGGAGGAAGCAGTGACGCTGCTCCAGCTCCTTTATTTTCTATAATACAGGAGGAAGCAGAGACACTGCTCCAGCTCCTTTATTTTCTATAATACAGGAGGAAGCAGAGACACTGCTCCAGCTCCTTTATTTTCTATAATACAGGAGGAAGCAGTGACGCTGCTCCAGCTCCTTTATTTTCTATAATACAGGAGGAAGCAGTGACGCTGCTCCAGCTCCTTTATGTTTTATAATGCAGGAGGAAGCAGAGACGCTGCTCCAGCTCCTTTATTTTCTATAATACAGGAGGAAGCAGAGACACTGCTCCGGTTCCTTTATTTTCTATAATAGAGAAGGAAGCAGTGACGCTGCTCCAGCTCCTTTATTTTCTATAATACAGGAGGAAGCAGTGACGCTGCTCCATCTCCTTTATTTTCTATAATACAGGAGGAAGCAGTGACGCTGCTCCAGCTCCTTTATTTTCTATAATACAGGAGGAAGCAGTGACGCTGCTCCAGCTCCTTTATTTTCTATAATACAGGAGGAAGCAGTGACGCTGCTCCAGCTCCTTTATTTTCTATAATACAGGAGGAAGCAGAGACGCTGCTCCAGCTCCTTTATTTTCTATAATACAGGAGGAAGCAGTGACGCTGCTCCAGCTCCTTTATTTTCTGTAATACAGGAGGAAGCAGTGACGCTGCTCCAGTTCCTTTATTTTCTAAAATACAGGAGGAAGCAGTGACGCTGCTCCAGCTCCTTTATTTTCTATAATACAGGAGGAAGCAGTGACGCTGCTCCAGCTCCTTTATTTTCTATAATACAGGAGGAAGCAGTGACGCTGCTCCAGTTCCTTTATTTTCTAAAATACAGGAGGAAGCAGTGACGCTGCTCCAGCTCCTTTATTTTCTATAATACAGGAGGAAGCAGTGACGCTGCTCCAGCTCCTTTATTTTCTATAATACAGGAGGAAGCATTGGCGCTGCTCCAGCTCCTTTATTTGGTGGAAGCAATAAATAGGTCTGTTTCCATACTGTACATCTCTATGTCTCTATTTAAAAGGCATCTGGATGGAATGTAGTCAGGGATTGTTTGGAGGGGTAAGGGACAAATTTTGGCAAATATAGCATATAATTCCGGTTATCTGGTCAGCAGGGACGAGGTGGAATGGAGGGTCTGTTTCTGTGCTCGGCACTTCCGAAATCCTGATGAAGGGCTTTTGCCCGAAACGTCGATTTTCCTGCTCCTCGGATACTGCCTGACCTGCTGTGCTTTTCCAGCACCACTCTGATCTAAGCTCTGAAATGCACTTCTCATTCAGGCGACTTCTCCTGCCTACCGAAGGTACACAAAGACAACACACCCGGATCTCCCATCATATTAGGCAATGGGACCCGATGTGGGAACCATACTGCCGATGTCAAATACAGCTTGAAAGCCATGAGGCAGGGTACCCCCAGCTTCTGCCACGACAGAACATTGGGACACAGGCAGATTTCAACCTCACACCTTCAAGGCGTAATCTGAGCTGAGGGGGCATCTATTGTGAACGAGTTACCTGAGAATTTAGCTATTTTTACAAACGGTTTACATATGAAAGAACAAAATCTAACATGGTATTTCTAAAAGTATACAAACTGAACAGACACTACACTTTATTTTTAAATATGCCATTTCAGTGGCATCACCCTGTAATCTTTTACTATAAATTCTGTGTCGTATGATGTTATGCTCCACAACTACCTGATGAAGGAACAGCGCTCCAAAAGGCAGTCCTATCAAATAAACCTGTTGGACTATAACCTGATGTTGTGTGATTATTTAATTTTGTCCACCCCAGTCCAACACTAGCACCTCCAAATCTTTACTCCATATTGCTTACACTAACTCACACCCTGTTCAGGTCAGTTTATCACAATGACCCTGTTCCTCTTTTTGTGAGGTTCCCTGTGTATATTAACAGAGTTAATGGGCCCCGAGAGGATGAATATATTCTCTTTGTCCTGTCAGTTTAAACAGTTGAACATATCAGTTTGAAGCCAATGGAAGAGGAGATTGTCTTTTTATGTACAATTTCAGTGCAGAACGTTCAGCCATAAACTGTCTTTGTAAAAGTGGGGGTTGAATGCAATTCTCACTGAGCAACATTAATACAGAATCACAATTCCCAGTTCCTGTTACCAATTGGTGAAGGAACTGGGATGTGAAAACCACTTGTGGTGTGGTGCCGTGGCTCAGTTTGTGAACTTACCCACACCATAAACAGCCCACCAAGATTTCACATCGTCGTGGTGCCTGGGTATTTTACCAAATGCATGGTTGTCTCAACATCTCCCAAGTCAGTGTTGCTCATCAGTCAACCATGCGTCCTGTTTGAGTGTCAGCCTGTTTTGGTGATCCTGATCTGCTCCCTGGTTGAGTCCCTCCAGGGGATATTGTTTCTTCCGAACTATTAATTCAATCTGGAGTTTCCTTCCTGTTTTTGACAAGAACTTCTGCTTCTACTCCTCCTTTATTCCGCCTCGTTCATCTCCAGTTTGTTGGGAATAACGAGGTGAGCCAGGAGACATGGCAGACTCGCCGGCGAATGTTGCAGTGATAGTGCAGACACCAAGAGCTGTTCGCCCTAATGCTCTGCTGTCGACATTCATTCATTCCACACCAACAGGAAATACTTCATTGCAATCCTGTCGTTGTGGTTTGCACTGTGATTGCGGTTTCTTTTCTTGTAGATTATGAAGTCTATCTAGAACTCGAAAGGGTCATAATATTTGGAGAAAGGAATGACTCCTCACCTCAAGCATAAATGCCAGACACATTATTCGGAGAATGTGAGCCCAATCCCACACATGCTACCGAGGGGGCAGAAAGCCTATTAGCTGGTCCACTCTCAATTTGTCTCCGAATGTCAGATTTTTCAAAGAGCAGAAATGGGAAATGAGGAATATGGGCAGACCAAAAGTCCGAGAATGTGAAAGAGGGCCAGGTCCATTCACAGAGAAAGAAAGAAATATGGAGACGCATATTGAGGGAGATATTGAAAGAACCAATTCTCCAATCGACATGGCTGCTGACTGACAGAAACAAATAGGAATAAAAAGGTAATTATTAAGCACAGCCTTTCACCAGCTCCGGGGAACGGAAGGATTCTTACAGCCAACAAAGTCATTTTGAATTTTCAACATTGACGGTTGAAAGCTAATGAAAGATTTTGGTAAATATCCCGACAGGGAAAACTGATCATTTTATCACAAATATAGCCCAGAAATGTCGACATAACCTCGCTCTGCCGACATGAAGCATTAATTCTGTTTCTCTCCACTGTCCTACTGAGTTTTTCTATCAAATCTTGGTTTTGGTTCAGATTTCAAACATCTGCAGTCTTTTGTTTCATGTTATTCTTAACAACGTTTGAGGCAAAACCAATGACCTGACGGCTTCAGAAAATCGGTCAGAAATACTGTTCGCAAGTATACATCGCCCATTCCCTGACCAGGAATCACCGTTTCCCCCTCAGAGAGTGCACCAACTCCTAACCGTGAGATTAAAAGGGAAGACGACAGAAACTGTCGCATTTATTCTCAATGAAACCACTTATACATTTCATTGTGGATCATTTTCGCTGCACATTATTTTCTCCTTGTTTTCGAGTTTTTTTAAAAACACAATAGGAAAATACCATTCGGTCCATCGTCCATTAGGGCTCATCAGATAGTCATCTGTTTTCGGTCCAGTGTCCAGCTTTGGCACGATACCTTGTGTGTTCTGATGTTTTCAGCGCAAAATTCCGAAAAGATTATTCCTGTGATCTTAAACAAGACAACAATGGGAGTGAGTTATACACCGTCATACTGAAGTGAAATCCCCTCGAGCAACCCATTCACATTTTCACCCATAGAGTGAGTCACACACAAACATGCCCAGAGGTGGGGGGTGGGGGAACGGGGGAGGGGGGGCAGAGGTTTCGGGATTATACCAGCTCCATGTGCTTCAGTTCCGCTCTCCACCTACTTAAGACACCACAGCACCCCGCACCCCTCCCCCCACCCCACCCCCCCCACCCCACCCACACACACACACACGTTTCTCCGAAAATAGGCAGCCTTAGGTGTAACTAAAGCCAGTTTTACAGACAATGAGAGAAGTTGTGATGAGCTGGAATTTAAAATGGACAATTGCCTCACATGCAACTTTCAAATTTGAAAACACACTGATCCAAAATCCGCAGCTCTTCAAAATCTGTCACACATTGAGATGCAATACTCCCAAATTCGAGACCCACTGATCCAATCCCTGCAGCACATTGCACACAAATCAGGAAGGATTCGAACCACCAAAACTCAGAGGCATTATCCATTGTGTCACTGGCCCAATGGAAGCCGGAGGTACGACAGGGAGTCAATAATAAATGGAAATATGGACAGCGGGGGAAACAGTATTCACAAGGTGAACAATCAGTAAAAATAATTATCGTCACTGTTTCCCATTGGATTTCCCACTCCGTGAAGCAATGTCTTTCAATGCCCAAGGAAACATATTTGCCCTCAAGTATCTGCTTCAGGGTCGCCTGCGCCTCTGCTGGAAGTTGCCATCATTTTAGTCACAGTCACTCCGCGATTTTTTGATTCACTCCAGTGAAATATCTTGTCATATCTTGCGTCATGGCCTCTTCCAGTCAAGATCCTGAATCAGTCCAGCGAGAAACCTCTGTTGATTTGAATCCCGGGATGGAGAATCAGACGAGATGAACAGCGCCTTTTATTGGTGGAACCCCTTCACTGCAATCTCACGCCTCAAAACGGGTCTCTGCCCGCGTCAACCTGTTCTGTGCATTCCTGCATTACACCGACTGACCAACATCAGATTACCACAGCTCCGCTTTCTTTACTTTGAAACCCAAGGTGATAATATGAAGCGTTTGCAAAATTGACAAGAGAAACTTTGTTGCCGAAGGTGGTTATGAAGGGATGGACAGGCACAAGGGTGTGTACAATTCAGGTCGCTTTGTATACTGTCAGCATTACCGGGGGCCCGTGCTGAGGATGTTGCCAGGACTATTCAGTTTGCACGTCAATTTTTGTTTTTGGTTCAGATTTCCAACACCTGCATCTCTTGGTTTTCTGTTCAACTTTGAAATGGTTGGCACAAAACCGATGTTCTGCCAGCTTTGGAAAAGTGGTCAGAAATATTCTTACCACGATGTGTGTGCAGAACAAAGCACGCATTCCTTGACCGGGAATAGAACCCGTGTCACGGCGGCGAGAGTGCCAAATGCTGGCTACTAGACTACAAGGGAAGGCAGAAGGTGCCCTTGCATTTATTCAGAATGAAAACACTTTTGCCTTTTCATTTCTGATCAGTCTTGCTGCAGATTAGGTCCTCCTTGCCTTCGAGCTTTCACAGAGAGGGAAGAGACCGTTCGGCCCATCGTACATTGCAGCTCATCGGACATCCATGTATTCCAGTCCCAGTTTCTAGATTTGGCTAAAAATATTGTGTGTACTGATGTTTCCAGAGCAAATATCAACGCGATTCTCACTGTGAATTTAAACGACACGACAATGGGACTGAGGTTTGACATGGTTGACTGTTTTGTAACCACCTTGAGGAACTGAACCTCATTTTCACCCACAGAGGGAGACACACAGAAACATATCCCGAAAGGAACAGATGTCTCAGGATCATACCAGCTCCTTGTGCTTCACTTCCGCTCTCTGCACCACACAACAGCTTCTCTGACAAAGGCAGCTTTAGGTGGAACACTCGCCAGTTTGGCAGGCAATGAGAGATGTGGTGCTGAACGGGAATTTAAAATGGACAATAGACCTAAATGCAAGTTTTAAATTCGAAACCACACTGATCCAAACCATTCAGATCCTCAGAACCTGACAAAACAGGACCAGCCATAAAACTCTCTGACATTGAGCTGTAATGGACCCAAAAGCAACATTCCATTTGAATAAACACTGATCCAATCCCTGCAGCTCGAAAGAACCTAAGAAAATAGCAACTGACAACATGCCATTGGCTAAACTAACACGTTTCGCTCGAGACATGTAGGATGTAAACCTACAATCGTCTGATTCAAAGTCAGATGTTTTATCTATAGCTTCACCAGCCGGATGCACAGGCACACGCTGGACACCTTTCCATATGTGATGTAAACATGGATATCTGGGAAACAACATTCATATAGTGACCAACCAGCAAAGATAATCCACTTTGTGTAACAGGGCCTTTCGATGGGCAAAACAAATACATTTGTCCTCAGGTACCTGCTTCTGTGTCGCCTGTTCTGCTGGACGTCTCCAGCATTTTATTCACAGTCACGGCGCTATCTTATGATGTACTCCACTGAAATGTACTTTAATACTTTTATTTAGTGTCACTTCCAGTCGAGATCCTGAACAAATTCAGCGAGAAACCTCTAGTCATTTCCAACATGGAATTTGGAATCAGACGATTTGAATGAAGGCTTTATTGGGGCCGCCCCATCACCGCAGATCAACGCCTCAAAACGAGCCGCTGTTAGTATCAAACTGTTCTGTACCTTCCTGCAGTGAATCAGGTTAGTACAGCTCCACTTTCTTCACATTGAATCCAGGGCGGCAATATGAATTGTTTGGAAACTTAGAGAGAGAACCATTGCTGCTGAAGATGATGATGACGTGAAGATCATACACAGAGTCTGGACAGATCAGGTCACAAGTGTTACTGTCAGCTTCAGTAGGGTCACTGGTTCAGAGTCTGAGTTTGTAATGCCCAGACCAGGATACAATTCCCAGTCAGGAAATGAAGATTAATTTATCTTCTTGTGAGTTATCTTATTGAAAACTAACTTTCTCTCTGTCCCCATCTCTTTCTGTCCCCCCTCTCTATCCCTCCTCTCTCTGTCCACGCCCTCTCCGTCCATCCCTGCACCCCCACTCTGTCCCCCACTCAGTCCATCCCCCTCTCTGTGTCCCCCTCTCTCTCTGTCCCCCTCCCTCTGTCCCCCTCTCTCGGACCCCTCTCTCTGTCCCCGTCTCTCTGTCCCATCTCTTACTGTCCACCCTCTGTCCCTCCTCTCTCTGTGCTCTCCCTCTCCATAACCCCCGCCCACCCTCTGTCCCCCACTCTCAATCCTCCTTCTCTCTGTCCCACCTCTCTCTGTCCCCCTCTCTCTGTCCCAATCTCTCTGTCCCACTCTCTCTGTCCCCGTCTCTCTGTCCCCGTGCTGTCTCTGTCCCCATGCTCTCTCTGTCCTCCTCTCTCTCTGTCCCCTTCTCTCTGTCCCCTTCTCTCTGTCCCCTATCTCTGTCCCCCGCTTCTCTGTCCCCCCTCTCTGTCCCCGCTCTCTCTGTCCCCCTCTCTCTCTCTCTGCCCCCCTCTCTCTGTCCCCCCTCTCTGTCCTCCACTTCTCTGTCCCCCCTTCTATGTCCCCTTCTCTGTCCCCCCCTTCTCTGTCCCCCCTTCTCTGTCCCCCTTCTCCGTCCCCCTCTCTGTCCCCCCCCTCTGCCCCCCCCTCTGTCCCCCCCACTCTGTCCCCCCTCCCTCTGTCCCCAACTCTCTCTGTTCCCCCACCCGTCCCCGTCTCTCTGTCCCCATCTCTCTGTCCCCCCACTCTCTCTCCCCCCTCTCTCTGTTCCCCCTCTCTCTCCCCCTCTCTCTGTCCCCCTTCTCTCCTCCGCCCTCTCCCCCCTCTCTCTGTCCCTCCCTCTCTCTGTGCCCCTCTCTCTGTCGCGCTCTCTCTGACCACTCTCTGCCACCTCTCCTTGTGTCCCCGTCTCTCTGTCCCCAATCTCTCTGTTCCCTCTCTCTCTCTCTGTCCCCGTGCACTCTCTGTCCCAATCTCTTTCTCTCCCCTCTCTCTATCCGTCCTCTCTCTGTCCACTCCATCTCCGTCCATCCCTGCCCCCTCTGTCCCCCACTCAGTTCATCCCCCTCTCACTGTCCGCCTCTCACTGTCCCGCCCTCTCTGTCCCCCCTCTCTCTGTCCCAACTTCTCTCTGTACCCCCCCCCTCTGTCCCCCTCTCTCTGCCCCACGCCCCTGGCCCCCCTCTCTCTGTTCCCCCACTCTCTGTCCCAACCTCTCTCTGTTTCCCCCGCTCCCTGTCCCCCTCTCTCTGTCCCCCTCTCTCTGTCCTCCTCTCTCTGTCCCTCTCTCTCTGTGCCCCCTCTCTGTTCCCCTCTCTGTCCCCCTCTCTCTGTCCCCCTGCCTCTCTCTATCCCCCCTCTTTGTCCCCCGCTCTTCTGTCCCACTCTCTCGGTTTTCCCTCTCTCTGACCCCCTCTCTCCGCCACCCGCTTCTCTCTCTGTCCCCCCCTCTTTGTCCCCCCTCTCTCTGTCCCCTCTCTCTGTCTCCCCGTCTCTGTCCACTATCTCTCTCCCCCCCCACTCTGTGCCCCCCTCTCTGCCGCCCTTTCTCTGCCCCTTCTCTCTGCCCCCCTCTGTCCCCTCTCTCTCTGTCCCCCACTCTCTCCATCACCTAACTCTCTGTCCCCCTCTCTCTGTCCCCCACTCTCTCTACCCCTCTCTCTGTCCCCCTCTCTCTGACCCCTCTATCTCGCTCACTCTTTGTGCCCCTCTATCTGTCGACCTCTCTCTTCCCCCTCCCTCCCAACCGCCTCTCTCTCTGCCCCCCTCTCTCTCTTTCCCCCCTCTCGCTGTCCCCCTTTCTCTCTGTCCCCCTCTCTCTCTGCCCCCCTCACTCTGTCCGCCTCTCTCTCTGTCCCCTCTCTCTGTGTCCCCCTCTATCTCCCCCACTCTCTGTGCCCCTCTCTCTGTCCCCCTCACTCTGACCCCCTTTACCTCCCCCTCTTTTTGACCCCTCTCTCTGTTCCCGTCAATCTCTCCCTCTCTCGGTCCACCTCTATCTGTCCCCCTCTCTCTGACCCCCTCTGTCTCCCACACTCTCTGTGCCCCATTCTCTGTCTCCCTCCCTTTGACCACCTCTATCTCCCCCCCTCTCTGTCACCCTCTCTCTGTCACCCGCCTCTCTATCACCCCTCTTTGTCCCCCCCTCTCTCTGTCCCCCTCTCTCTCAGTCCAGATCTCTCTGTTCCCCCTATCTCTGTCCCCCTCTCTCTCCCAACCGCCTCTCTCGGACCCCTTCTCTCTCCCACCCGCCTCTCTCTCTGTCCCCCTCTCTCTGCCCCCTCTCTCTGTCCCAATCTCTCTGTCCCCCTCTATATCCCCCCTTTCTGACCCCCTCTATCTCTCCCACTCTCTGTGCCCCTCTCTCTGTCGCCCTCTCTCTGCCCCCTCTCCTTTCCACCCCCCTCTCACTGTCCCCCCCTCTCTGCCCCCCGTCTCTGTCCCCCTCTCTCGGACCGCCGCTCCCTTCCACCCGGCTCTCTCTTTCCCCTCTCTCTCTCTGTCCCCTTCTCTCTCTGTCCCTCTCTGTCTCCCCCACACTCTGTACCCCTCTATCTCTGTCACCCTCTCTCAGTCCCCTCTCTCTCTGTCCCCCCTCTCTCTGCCCCCCTCTCTCTCTGCCGCCGTCTCTCTCTGCCCCCTCTCTCTCTGTGCCTCTCTCTCTGTCCCTCCTCTCTCTGTCCCTCTCTCTCTGTCCCTCCTCTCTCTGCCCCCACCTATCTGCCCCCCCTCTGCCCCCCCTCTCTGTCCCCCCCGTCCCCCACTCTCTGTCCCCCTCTCTCACTGACCCCCAGCTTTCTGTCGCCCACTCTCTGTCATCTCTCTCTGACCCCCTCTCTCACTGCCCCCTTCCCTCTGTCTCCCTCCCTCTCTGCTCCTTCTCTCTCTGTCCCCCCTCTCTGCCCCCCTCTCTCACTGTCCCCCTCTCTCTCTGACCCCCCTCTATCTCTGTCCCCCTCTCTCTCTGCCCCCCTCACTCTGTCCCCCTCCGTCTGCCCCCAACTCTCTCTGTCCCCCTCTCTCTCTCTCTGTCCCCCCGCTCTGTGTCCGCCCCGTCCCCCTTTCTCTGTCGCCCACTCTCTGCCCCCTCTCTCTTTCCCGTCTCTCTCTGCCCCCTCTCTCTCTGCCCCTCTCACTCTGTCCCCCTCCGTCTGCGCCCATCTCTCTGTCCCGCTCTCTCTCTCTGTTCCCCTCTCTCTCTCTGTCCCCTCTCTCTCCGCCCCTCTGACTCTGTCCCCCTCCGCCTGCCCCCATCACTCTCTCCTCCTTCTCTGCCCCCCTCTCCGTGCCCCCCTCTCCGTGCCCCTCTCTCCGTGCCCCTCTCTCCGTGCCCCTCTCTCTGTGCCCCTCTCTCTGTGCCTCTCTCTCTGTCCCTCTCCTTCTCTCCCACTCGCCTCGCTATCCTCCCTCTTTATCCTCCTCTCTCTCTGTCCCCCTCTCTCTCAGTCCGGCTCTCTCTGTTACCCCTATCTCTGTCGCCCTCTCTCTCCCACCCGCCTCTCTCAGAACCCCTCTCTCTCCCACCGCATCTCTCTGTCCCTCTCTCTCTGTCCCCCTCTCTCTGTCCCCCTCTCTCTGTCCCCCTCTCTGTGCCCCCCTCTCTGTGCCCCCCTCTCCGTACCCCCCTCTCCGTGCTCCCCTCTCTCTGTCCCTCGCTCTCTGTCCCCCTCTCTCTCTCCCACTCACCTTGCTATCCCCCCACTTTGTCCCCCTCTCTCTCTGTCCCCCTCTCTCTCAGTCCAACTCTCTCTGTCCCCCTCACCGTGCCCCCCTCTCCGTGCCCCCCTCTCCGTGACCCCCCTCTCCGTGCTCCCCTCTCTCTGTCCCCCTCTCTCTGTCCCCCTCTCTCTGTTCCCCCCCTCTCTGTCTCCCACTCTCTGTCCCCCCCTCTCTCTGCTCCCCCCTCTCTCAGTTCGGCTCTATCTGTTCCCCCTCTCTCGGACCCCCTCTCTCTCCCACCCACCTCTCTCTCTCTGTCCCCCTCTCTCTGTCCACCTCTCTCTGTCCCCACTCTCTCTGCCCCCTATCTCTTCCCCTCTCTCTGTCACCCTCTCTCTCTGTCCCCTCTATGTCTCCCCCGTTCTTTGCCGCCCCTCTCTGTCGCCCTGTCTCTGCTCCGTCTCTCTCTGCACCCCTCTCTCTCACTCTGTCCCCCACACTCTCCATCCCCCCACTCTCTGTCCCCCTTTCTCTGACCCCCTCTCTCTCCCTCTCTCTGTCCCCTCTTTCTGAGCCCTGCTATCTCCGCCACTCTCTGCCCCCCTTCCTTCCACCCGCCTCTTTCGCTGTTCCCCTCTGTCTCTGTCCCCCTCTCTGTCTGTCCCCCCTCTCTCTGTCCCCCTCTCTCTGTCACCCTCTCTCTGACTCCCTCTCTTTCCCCCACTCTGTACCCCTCTCTCTGTTCCCCCACTCTCTTTTGCCTCTCTCTGCCCCCTCTCTCTCTACCCCCATTACTCTGTCCCCCTCTGTCTGCCACCATCTCTCTCTGCCCCATCTCTCTCTGCCCCCACATCTCTCTGCCCCTCTCTCTCTGCCCCGCTCTCTCTCTGTCCCCACCTCTCTCTGTACCCACCTCTCTCTGCCCCCCGACCCCCTCTCTCTGCCCCCACTCTCTCCCACCCGCCTCTCTCTGTACCCCCTCACTCTGTCCCCCTTCTCTCAGTCCCCCCTCTCTCTGACCCCCCACTCTCTCTGTCCCCCACTATCAGTCGCACTCTCTCTGCCCCCCTCTCCCTTCCACCCACCTCTCTCTGTCCCCCTCTCTCTCTGTCCCCCTCTCTCTGCGCCCTTCTCTCTGACTCCCCCTCTCTCCCCCACTCTGACCCCTTTCTCTGACCCCCTCTCTCTCTCTGCCCCCTCTCTCGCTGTCTCTCTCTCTCTGTCACCCTCTCTCGGTCGCCATTTCTCTGCCCCCACCTCTCTCACTGTCCCACTGTGTCTCTGACACCCTCTCTCGCTGTCCCCCTCTATATCACCCTCTCTCTGTCCTCCAACTCTCTGTGCACCTCTCTCTATCTCCCCCACTCTCTGTGCTCCTCTCTCTGTCCTCCTCCCTTTGACCACCTAAATCTCCCCCTCTCTCTGTCCCCCACTCTCTGTCCACCCTCTCTCTCAGTCTGGCTCTCGCTGTTCCCCCTCTCTCTGTACCCCCCACTCTCTCCCACCAGCCTCTCTCGGACGCCCTCTCTTCCCACCCGCCTCTCTCTCTCTCTCTCTCTTTCTCTGTCCCCCTCGCTCTGTCCCCGCCTCTCTCTATTCCCCCCCTCTCTGTCCCCCCTCTCTCTGTCCACCTCTCTCTGTCCCCTCTTTCTCTTCCCCGCTCTCTGCCGCCCCTCTCTGTCGCCCTGTCTCTGCTCCGTCTCTCTCTGCCCCTCTCTCTAACCCCCTCTCTCTCTTTCTCTCCCCCACTCTCTCCATCCCCCCACTCTCTGTCCCCCTCTCTGTCCACCTCTCTCTGACCCCCTCTCTCTCCCCCACTCTGTACCCTTCTCTCTTTCCCCCACTCTATATCCCCCTCTCTCTGTCACCCTCTCTCTGAGCCCCGCTAACTCCCCCACTCTCGGTGCTCCTCTCTGTGTTGCCCTCTCCCTGTCCCCCCCTTTCCCTGTTCCCCCCTTTCCCTGTCCCCCCGTCTCCCTGTCCCCCCCTCTCCCTGTCCCCCTCTCTCTGTCACCCTCTCTCTCTGACCCCTCTCTCACTGCCCCCTCTCTCTCTGTCCCCCTCTCTCTCTGCCCCCCTCTGCCTGCCCCCATCTCTCTGCCCCTCTCTCTCTGCCCCTCTCTCCCTGCCACTCTCTCTGTGCCTCTCTCTCTGTCCCCCTCCCTTTGACCACCTCTATCTCCCCTCTCTCTGTCCCCATCTCTCTCTCCCCACTCTCTCCATCCCCCCACTCTCTGTCCCCCTCTCTGACCCCCTCTCTCTGACCCACTCTCTCTCCCCCACTCTGTACCCCTCTCTGTCCCCCACTCTATATCCCCCTCTCTCTGTCACACTCTCTCTGAGCCCCGCTATCTCCCCCACTCTCTGTGCTCCTCACTCTGTTGATCTCTCTCTGCCCTCCACTCACTTCCACTCGGCTCTCTCTCTTCCCCCCCTCTGTATCCCCCCCTGTCCCCCCTCTCTCTCTGCCCCCCTCTCTCTCTGCCCCCCTCTCTCTCTGTCCCCCCTCTCTGTCCCCCTTTCTCTCTGTCCCCCTCTCTCTCTGTCCCCCTCTCACTCTGTCCCCCTCTCTCTCTGCCCCTCTCTGTCAGCCCCTCTCTCTGTGCCCCCCTCTCTCTATGCACCTCCCTTTGACCACCTCTATCTCCACCTCTCTCTGTCCCCCTCTATCTGTCCCCACCTCTCTCTGTCCCCCCTCTCTCTGTCCCCCCTCTCCCTGTCCCCTCTCTTTCTATCCGACTCTCTCTGCCCCCTCTCTCTGTCCCCCTCTCTCTGTCCCCTCTATCTCTCCTCCGGTCTCTGCCGCCCCTCTCTCTCGCCCTGTCTCTGCGCCGTCTCTCTCTGTCCCTCTCTCTGACCCCCTCACTCTCTCTGTTCCCCACTCTCTCCATCCCCCCACTCTCTGCCCCCTTCTCTCTGACCCCCTCTCCCACTCCCCCACTCTGTACCCCACTCTCTGTCCCCCACTCTGTACCCCACTCTCTGTACCCCACTCTATATCCCCCTCTCTCTGAGCCCCGCTACCTCACCCACTCTCTGTGCTCCTTTCTCTGTCGTCCTCTCTCTGCTCTCCTCTCCCTTCCAACCGCCTCTCTCTTTCCCTCCTCTCTTTCCCCCTCTCTCTGTCCCCCTCTCTCTCTGTCGCCCCTTCTCTCAGTCCCCCCTCTCTCTCTCTTTCCCCCTCTCTCTCTGTCCCTCTCTCTCTCTGTCCCCCTATCTCTCTGCCATCCTCTCTCTGCCCCCCTCACTCTGTCACCCTCACTCTGTCCCCCCTCTCTCTGCCCCTCTCTCTCTCTGCCCCTCTCTATCTCTGCCCCGCTCTCTCTCTGCCCCCCTCACTCTCTGCCCGCTCTCTCCCTCACCGTCCCCCTCTCAGTGCCCCCTCTCTCGGTCCACGTCTCTCTGTCCCGCTCTCTCTGTCCCCCTCTCTCTCTGCCTCCTCTCTCTGTCGGCCTCTCTCTGTCCTTCTCTCTCTGTCCCCTCTATCTTTACCCCACTCTCTGCGCCCCTCTCTCTGTCGCCCTCTCTCTGCTCCGTCTCTCCCTGCCCCCCTCGCTGACTCCCTTTTTCTGTCTCTGTCCCACACTCTGTCCATCTCCCCTCTGTCTGTCCCCCTCTCTCTGACCCCCTCTATCTCCCCCACTCTCCGTTCCCCTCTCTCTGTCGCCCACTCCCTGCCCCTCTCTCCCTTCCACCCACCTCTCTCTGTCCTCCTCTCTGTCTGTCCTCCCTCTCGCTGTCCCACACTATCTGTCCCCTCTCTATGTCTCGCTCTATATCCTCGTCTATCTGTCCTCCTCTCTGACCGTCTCTCTCTGCCCCCCTCACTCTGTCCCCTTCTGTCTGCCCCCTCTCTCTCTGTCCCCCACTCTCTCTGTCACCCTCTCTCTGTCGCCATTTCTCTGCCCCCCTCTCTCACTGTCCCCCTCTGTCTCAGACTCCCTCTCTCGCTGTCCCTCTCTATATCATCCTCTCTCTATCCCTCTCTCTCAGACCCCCTCTATCTCTCCCTCTCTCTGTGCCCCTCTCTCTGTCGTCCTCTCTCTCTCCCCCCTCTCTCTCGGTCCCTCCCCCTCTGCCCCCCTCTCTGTCCCCCGGCCCCCCACTCTCTGTCCCCCCACTCTCTGTCCCCCCCTCTCTCTCTGTCCCCTCTATCTCCCCGACTCTCTGTGCCTCTCTCTCTGTCCCCCTCCCTTTGACCACCTCTATCTTCCCCTCTCTCTGTCACACTCTCTCTGTCCCCGCCTCTCTCTCAGTCCGGCTCTCTCTGTTCCCCCTCTCTCTGTCCCCCTCTCTCTCCCACCAGCCTCTCTCGGACACCCTCTCTCTTCCACCCGCCTCGCTCTCTCTGTCCCCCCTCTCTCTGTCCCCCCTCTCTCTGTCGCCCTCTCTCTGTCGCCCTCTCTCTCTCGCCCTCTATTTCTCCCCCACTCTCTGCCCCCTCTCTCTGCTCCGTCTCTCTCTGCCCCTCTCTCTTTGACCCTCTCTCTCTCTGACCCCCACTCTCTCCATCCCCCCACTCTCTTTCCTCCTCTCTCTGTCCCCCTCTCTCTCTGAACCATCTCTCTCTCTGACACCCTCTCTCTCTGACCCCCTCTCTCTCTGACCCCCCGCTCTCTCTCTGACCGCCTCCCTCTGTCCCACCTCCCTCTGTCCCCTCTCTCTCTGTCCCCCTCTCTCTCTGCCCTCCTCTCTTTGTCCTACTCTCCCTCTGTCCCCCTGTCTCTCTGACCCCCTCTCTCTCTCCCCCACTCTGTACCCCTCTAGCTGTCCCCCACTCTACATCCCCCTCTATCTGTCACCCTTTCTCTGAGCCCCGCTATCTCCCCCACTCTCTGTGCTCCTCTCTCTGTCGCCCTCTCTCTGCCCTCCTCTCCCTTCCACCCGCCTCTCTCTTTCCCTCCCCTCTCTCTTCCCCCTCCATCTGTCCCCCTCTCTCTGTCCCCCTCTCTCTGTCCCCCTCCCTCTCTGTTCCCCTCTCTCTGTGCCCCCGTCTCTCTCTGTCCCCGTCTCTCTCTGTCTCCGTCTCTCTGTGTCCCCGTCTCACTCTGTACCCCTCTCTCTCTGTCCCCCTCTCTCTCTGCCGCTCTCTGTCTGCCCCATCTCTCTCTGCCCTCTCTCTCTGCCCCTCTCTCTGTCCCCCTCCCTTTGACCACCTCTATCTCCCCCCCTCTCTGTCTCCCTCTCTTTGTCCCCCTCTCTCTCAGTCCAGCACTCTCTGTTCCCCCTCTCTCTGTCTCCCTCTCTCTCCCACCAGCCTCTCTCGGACCCCCTCTCTCTCCCACCCGCCTCTCTCTCTCTCTCTGTCCCCCCCTCTCTCTGTCCCCCCCTCTCTGTCCCCCCTCTCTGTCTGTCCCCCTCTCTTTCTATCTGCCTCTCTCTGTCCCCCTCTCTCTGTCCCCCTCTCTTCCTATCCGCTTCTCTCTGTCCCCCTCTCTCTGTCCCCCTCTCTCTGTCCCCTCTATCTCTTCCCCGCTCTCTGCCCCCTCTCTCTGTCGCCCTCTCTCTGTCCCCTTCTCTCTGATTCCCTCTCTCTCCCCCACTCTGTACCCCTCTCTCTCTGACCCCCACTATCTGTCCCCTCTCTCTCTCTGCCCCCCTTACTCTGTCCCATTCTGTCTGCCCCCATTTCTCTCTGCCCCTCTCTCTCTGTCCTCCTCTCTCTCTGCCCCCTTCTCTCTCTGCCCACCTCTCTCTGTCGCCATTTCTCTGCCCCCCTCTCTCACTGTCCCCCTCTGTCTCTGACTCCCTCTCTTGCTGTCCCCCTCTATATCACTCTCTCTCTGTTCCCCTCTCTCTGACCCCCTCTATCTCTCCCACTCTCTGTGCCCCTCTCTCTGTCGCCCTCTCACTGTCCCCCCCTCTCTCTGTCCCCCTCTCTCTCTGTCCCCCCACTCTCTGTCCCCTCCACTCTCTGTTCCCCCCTCTCTCTGTGCCCTCTATCTCCCCGACTCTCTGTGCCCCTGTCTGCCCCCCTCCCTTTGACCACCTCTATCTTCCCCTCTCTCTGTCCCACCTCTCTGTCCCCCCTCTCTCTGTCCCCCTCTCTGTCCCCCCTCTCTCTGTCCCCCCTCTCTCTGTTCCCCTCTCTTTCTCTCCCACGCTCTCTTCCACCCTGTCTCTGCGCCGTCTCTCTCTGTCCCTCTCTCTGACCCCCTCTCTCTCTGTCCCCCACTCTCTCCATCCCCCCACTCTCTGTCACTCTCTCTCTGAGCCCCGCTATCTCCCCCACTCTCCGTGCTCGTTTCTCTGTCGCCCTCTCTCTGCGCTCCTCTCTCTTCCACCCGCCTCTCTCTTTCCCTCCCCTCTCTCTTTCCCCCTCTCTCTGACCCCCTCTCTCTCTGTCCCCCTCTCTCTATCACCCTCTCTCTGCCCGCCTCACTGTGTCCCCCTCTGTCTGCCCCCATCTCTCTCTGCCCCTCTCTCTCTCTGCCCCTCTCTCTGTGCCCCGCGCTCTCTCTGTCCCCCTCTCTCTCTGTCCACCACTCTCTCTATGTCCCCCCTCTGTCCCCCTCTCTGTCCCCCTCTCTGTCCCCCTCTCAGTGCCCCCCCTCTGTGCACCCCTCTCTGTCCCCCTCTCTCTGTGCACCTCTCTCTTTCGCCCTCTCTCTGCCCCCCGCTGTCTCCCACCCGCCTCGCTGTTCCCCCCATTTGTCCACCTCTCTCTCTGTCCCCCTCTCTCTCTGTCACCCTCTCTCTGCTCCCTTCACTCTGTCCCCCTCTGTCTGCCACCATCTCTCTCTGCCCCTCTCTCTCTGCCCCGCGCTCGCTCTGTCCCCCCTCTCTCTCTGCCCACCTCTGTCTCTATGTCCCCCTCTCTGTCCCCCTCTCTGTCCCCCTCTCTGTGCCCCCCCTCTGTGCACCCCTCTCTGTCCCCCTCTCTCTCTGTCCACCACTCTCTCTATGTCCCCCCTCTGTCCCCCTCTCTGTCCCCCTCTCTGTCCCCCTCTCAGTGCCCCCCCTCTGTGCACCCCTCTCTGTCCCCCTCTCTCTGTGCACCTCTCTCTTTCGCCCTCTCTCTGCCCCCCGCTGTCTCCCACCCGCCTCGCTGTTCCCCCCTATTTGTCCACCTCTCTCTCTGTCCCCCTCTCTCTCTGTCACCCTCTCTCTGCCCCCCTCACTCTGTCCCCCTCTGTCTGCCACCATCTCTCTCTGCCCCTCTCTCTCTGCCCCGCGCTCTCTCTGTCCCCCCTCTCTCTCTGCCCACCTCTGTCTCTATGTCCCCCTCTCTGTTCCCCTCTCTGTCCCCCTCTCTGTGCCCCCCCTCTGTGCACCCCTCTCTGTCCCCCTCTCTCTGTGCACCTCTCTCTTTCCCCCTTTCTCTGTCCCCCGCTGTCTCCCACCCGCCTCGCTGTTCCCCCCTATTTGTCCCCCTCTCTCTCTGTCCCCCTCTCTCTGTTCCCCCTATCTCTGTCGCACTCTCTCTCCCACCCGCCTCTCTGGGACACCCTCTCTCTCTCCCACCGCCTCTCTCTCTGTCCCCCTCTCTCTGTCCCCGTCTCTCGGTCCACCTCTCTCTCTGCCTCCTCTCTCTGTCGGCCTATCTCTGTCGGCCTCTCTCTGTCCCCTCTATCTCTACCCGGCTCTCTGCGCCCCTCTCTGTCGCCCTCTCTCTGCTCCGTCTCTCCCTGCCCCCCTCTCTGACACCCTCTCTCTCTCTCTGTCCCACACTCTCTCCATCTCCCCACTGTCTGTCCCCCTCTTTCTGACCCCCTCTATCTCCCCCACTCTCGGTGCCCCTTTCTCTGTCGCCCATTCTCTGCGCCTCTCTCCCTTCCACCCGCCTCTCTCTGTCCTCCTCTCTCTCTGTCCTCCTCTCTCTCTGTACTCCTCTCTCTCTGTCCTTCTCTCTCTCTCTGTCCCCCTCTCTGACCCTCTCTCTCTCTGCCCCCCTCACTCTGTCCCCTTCAGTCTGCCCCCCTCTCTCTCTGTCCCCCACTCTCTCTGTCACCCTCTCTCTGTCGCCATTTCTCTGAACTCTCTCACTGTCCCCCTCTGTCTTAGACTCCCTCTCTCGCTGTCCCCCTCTATATCACCCTCTGTCTGTCCCCCTCTCTCTGACCCCCTCTATCTCTCCCACTCTCTGTGCCCCTCTCTCTGTCGCCCTCTCTCTGTCCCCGTCTCTCTGTCCCCCCTCTCTCTGCCCCCTCTCTCTGTCGCCCTCTCTCTGTCGCCCTCTCCCTCTCGCCCTCTATCTCTCCCTCGCTCTCTGCCCCCTCTCTCTGCTCCGTCTCTCTCTGCCCCTCTCTCTTTGACCCGCTCTCTCTCTCTGTCCCCCACTCTCTCCGTCCCCCCACTCACTTTCCCCCTCTCGCTGTCCCCCTCTCTCTCTGATCCCCTCTGTCTCTCTGACACCCTCTCTCTCTGACCCCCTTCTCTCCCTGATCCCCCGCTCTCTCTGTGACCCTATCTCTCTGCCCCCTCCCTCTGTCACCCCTCTCTCTGTCCCCCATCTCTCTGTTCCCCTCTCTTTGTCCCCTCTCGCTGTCCCCCTCTCGCTGTCCCCTCTCTCTCTGTCCTCCTCTCTCTGTACCCCTCTCACTCTGACCCCCTCTCTCTCCCACCCGCCTCTCTCCCACCCAACTCTCTCTGGCGCTCTGTCTCTGTCCCCCTCTCTCTGGCCCCCTCTCTCTGGCCCCCTCTCTCTTTCCACCCTCTCCCTATTCCCCTCTCTCTGCCCCCCCTCTCTCTATCCCCCTCTCTCTGCCGCTTCTCTGTCACCGTCTCTCAGTCCCCCTGTCTCTCTCTCTCTCTGTGTCCCCCTAGCTTATCCCCCGCTCTCTGACCCCCCTCTCTATCCCGCCTCCAACTGTCCACCCTCTTTGTCCCAACCCTGTCTGAACCCCCTCCTCCTCTCTCTGTCCCCCTCTCTCTCTGTTCCCCTGTCTCTGACTCCCTCTATCTCCCCCACTCTCTGTCACCCCTCTCTCTGTCCACCCCCCCGTCCCCACCTCTCTCTGTCTCACCCTCTCTCTGTCCCCCTCTCTCTGTCGCCCTTTATCTGATCCCCTCTCTCTCTGTCCCCCACTCTCTGTCACCTCTCTCTCTCTGACCTCTTCTCCCTGTCCCACTCGCTCTGTCCCCCTATCTGTCCCCCTCTCTGACACACCCTCTCTCTGACCCCCCCCCTCTCTGTCCCTCTCTCTCTGGCCTCCTCTCTCTGTCGCCCTCTCTCTGTCGCCCTCTCTGTGCCTCCACTATCTTTGTCCCCCTCTCTCTGTCCAGCTCTCTCTGACCCCCCTCTATCTGACCCACTCTCTGTCCCACTCTCTCTGTCGCTCCGTTTCTGAACCACTCTCTCTGTCCCTCTATGTCCTCCTCTCTCTGTTTTCCCTTCTCTCTGTCCCCCTGTCTCTGTCGCCTCTCTCTCTGTCTCCCCTCTCTCTGTTCCCCTCTCTCTCTGTGCCCCTTGCTCTCTGTCCCCCCTCTCTATCCCCCCTCTCTGTACCCCCTCTCTCTGTCCCTCCACTCTCTGTCCCCCCATTCTCTGTCCCACCACTCTCTGACCCCCGTCTCTCTGACCCCCTCTCTCTCTGTCCCCCTCTCTCTGTCCCCCGTCTCTCTGTCCCCCTCCCTCTTTCCCCCTCTCTCTGTCCCCCTCCCTCGATCCCCTCTCTCTGTCGCCCTCTATCTTCCCCCCTCTCTCTGTTCCCCTCTCTCTCTGTCCCCCTCTCTCTCTCTGTCCACCACTCACTGTTCACCACTCTCTGTCCGCCACTGTCTGTCCCCCGCTCTCTGTCCCCAACTCTGTCCCCCACACTCTGTCCCCCACACTCTGTCCCCCTCTCTCTGTCTCCCTCTCTCTGTCCTTCACTCTCTGTCCCCCTCTCTCTATCCTCCTCTCTCTGTCCCTCTTTCTCTGTCTCCCTCTGTCTGACCCACTCTCTGTGCCCCTCTCTCTCCAACCCGTCTCCCTCTATCTTCCCTCTTTGTCCCCCTCTCTCTCTGTTCCCCTCTCGCTCTGTCCCACGCACTCTCCCACCCGCCCCTCTCTCTGTCCCCCTCTTGCTGTCCCACTCTCTCTCTCTGTCCCGCGCTTTCTCCCACCCGCATCACTCTGACCCCCTCTCTCTCTGTCCCCCTCTCTCTGTCCCCCTGTCTCTCTGACCCCCCTCCCTCTTTCTCCCTCTCCCTGTCCCCCTCCCTCGATCCCCCCTCTCTGTCGCCCTCTATCTTCCCCCTCTCTCTCTGTCCCCCTCTCTCTCTGCCTCCCTCTCTCTCTGTCCCCCACTCTCCCTGTCCCCTCTCTCTCTGTCCCCCACTCTCTCCATCCCCCCACTCTCTGACCCCCTCTCTCATCCTCACTCTGTACCCCTCTATCTGTCCCCCACTCTCTTTCCCCCACTCTCTGTCCCCCACACTCTGTCCCCCACACTCTGTCCCCCTCTCTCTGTCCTCCTCTCTCTGTCCTCCTCTCTCTGTCCCCCTCTCTCTATCCTCCTCTCTCTGTCCCTCTTTCTCTGTCTCCCTCTGTCTGACCCACTTTCTGTCCCCCTCTCTCTCCAACCCGTCTCCCTCTATCGCCCCTCTTTATCCACCTCTCTCTTTGTCCCTCTCTGTCTGTCCCTGTCTCTATCGCCCTCTCTCTTTCGCGCCCTTTCCCTGAACCCCCTCTCTCTCCCACCCGCCTCTCTCTCTGTCCCCCTCTCTCAGTTCCCCTCTCTCACTCTCTGTCCTGCGATCTCTCCATCCGCCTCTCTCTCACCCCCGCTCGTCCCCCCAGTCTGTTGCCCGCTCTCTGTCCCACTCTCCCTGCCCCCCGTCTCTCCTACCCACCTCTCTCTCTGTCCTCCTCTCTCTGTCCCCCCTCTCTCTTTCCCGAACTCTCTCCCACCCGCCTCTCTCTCTGTCGCTCTCTCTCTGTTGCCCTCTCTCTGTCCCCCTCTCTCTGTCCCACTCTCTCAGTCCATCTCTCTCTGTCACCCTCCCTCTGCCCCCTCTCTCTGTCCCCCTCTCTCTGACCCCCTCTCTCTCTGTCCCCCTCTCTCTCTGTCCCTCTTTCTCTGACCCCTTCTATCTGACCCACTCTCTGTCCCACTCTCTCTGTCGCCCTCTCTCTCTGACCCCCCTCTCTCCCACCCGCCTCTCTCTCACCCCCGCGCTCTCCCCGTTTGTCGCCCTCTCTCTGTCCCCCTCTTTCTGCCCCATCTCTCTCCCACCCGCCTCCCTCTATCCCCCTCTTTGTCCCCCTCTCTCTCTGACCCCTCTCTGTCCCACCCGCCCTCTCTCTGTACCCCTCTGTCTATCACCCGCCTCTCTCTCTATCCATCTCTCTCTGTCCCCCCTCTCTCTGACCCCCTCTCTCTCTAGCACCCCTCTCTCTCTATCCATCTCTCTCTGTCCCCCTCTCTCTCTGTCCGGCGCTCTCTCCCACCCGCCTCTCTCTGTCCCCATCTCTCTGTCCCTACTCTCTCTGTCCCCCTCTCTCTGTCGCCCTCTCTCTGTCGCCCTCTCTCTGTCCCAGTCTCTCTGACCCCCTCTGTCTGACCCACTCTCTGTCCCCCTCTCTCTCTCTCCCACCCATCTCCCTCTATACCCCCCTTTGTCACCCCTCTCTCTCTCTCCCCTCCCTCTATCACCCCTCTCTGTCCCCTCTCTCTGTCCCCTGTCTCTCTGTCCCCCACTCTCTCTGTCACCTCTCTCTCTGTCCCCAACTCTCTCCATCCCCCCCACTCTCTGACCCCCTCTCTGACCCCCACTCTATACCTCTCTCTCTGTCCTCCACTCTCTGTCCCCCACTCTCTGTCCCTCACTCTCTGTCTCCCACTCACTGTCCCCCACACTCTGTCCCTGTCTCTCTGTCCTCCTCTCTCTGTCGCCCTCTATCTCCCCTTTCTCTGACCACCTCTACCTCTGACTTTTTCTGTCTCCCTCTCTCTATGCCCCTCTCTCTATCCCCCTCTCTCTATCTCCCTCTCTCTGTCGCCCCGCTCTCTGCCCCCCTCTCTCTGTCCCCTCTCTCTCTCTTTTACCCCTCTCTCTGTTCCCCCTCTCTCTGTCCCCTCTCTCCCTGTCGCCCCTCTCTCTGCCCCCCCTCTCTCTGCCCCCCTCTCTCTGTCCCCTCTCTCTCTCTGTTCCCCTCTCTCTCTCCGACCCCCTCTCTCTGTCCCTCTCTCTCTGTCCCCCCTATCTGTCCCCATCTCTGACACCCCCTCTCTCTGACCCCCTCTCTCTTTTCCTCTCTCTCTGTCCTCCTTTCTCCGTCGCCCTTTCTCTGTGGCCCTCTCTGTGCCCCCTCTACCTTTGTCCCCTCTCTCTCTGTCCACCTCTCTCTGACCCCCTCTATCTTACCCACTCTCTGTCCGACTCTCTCTTTCGCTCTCTCTGACGCCCTCTCTCTGTCCCTCTCTGTCCCCCTCTCTCTGTTCCCTTCTCTCTGTCCCACTGTCTCTGTCCCCTCTCTCTCTGTCCCCTCTCTCTCTGTGCCCCTCTCTCTCTGTCCCCCCCTCTCTCTGTCACCCCTCACTCTGTCCCCCCCCCTTCTTTCTGTCCCCCCGTCTCTGTCCCCCATCTCTCTGTCCCCCATCTCTCTGTCCACCATCCCTCTGTCCCCCATCTCTGTGACCCCGTCTCTCTGTCCCTCTCTGTCCCCCTCTCTCTGTTCCCTTCTCTCTGTCCCCCTGTCTCTGTCCCCCTCTCTCTGTCCACCTCTCTCCTTCCCCCTCTCTCGCTTTCCCCCTCTCTCTCTGTCCCCCCTCTATCTGACCGAATCTCTCTGTCGCCCTCTCTCTCTCGCCCTCTCTCTGTCGCCCTCTCTCTGCCCCATCTGTCTGTCCCCCTCTCTATGACCCCCCTCTCTCCCACCCGCCTCTCTCTCACCTACGTTCTCTGCCACCCCGTCTGTCGCCCTCTCTCTGTCCCCCTCTCTCTGCCCCGATCTCACTCCCACCCGCCTCCCTCTATCACCCCTCTTTGTTCTCCTCTCTCTCTCTTTTCCCTCTCTCTGTCCCGCTCTCCCTCCCACCCGCCTCTCTCTGACCCCTCCGCTTCACACCCACCTCTCTCTCTCTACCACCCCTCTCTCTATCCCCTCTCTCTATCCCCCTCTCTCTCTATCCCTCTCTCTGTCGCCCTCTCTCTGTCGCCCTCTCTCTTTCACCCTCTCTCTGTCGCCCTCTCTCCTCCCACTCTCTCTGACCTCCGCTGTCTGACCCACTCTCTTTCCCCCTCTCTCTCCCACCCGTTTCACTCTATCCCCCCTCTTTGTCAAAATCTCTCTCTGACCCTCTCTCTCTGTCCCCCTTTACATCCCTGTCTCTCTGTTCCCGTCTTTCTGTCCCCCCTTTCTCTGTCCCACTCTCTCTGTCCTCCGTCTCTCTCTGTCTTCCTCTCTCTGTCCCCTCTCACTCTCCCCGCTCTCTGCCCCCACTCTTCGCCGTCTCTCTGTCCCCCACTCTCTCCATCCCCTCACTCTCTGACCCCCTCTCTCACCCCCAATCTGTAACCCTCTCTCTGTCCCACTCTCTCTGTCCCCAACTCTCTGTCCCCCACTCTCTGTCCCCTCTCTCTGTCCCCCTCTCTCTCTGTCCCCCCATCTCTCTGTCCCCCTCTCTCTCTGTCGCTCTCTCTCTGACCCCCTCGATCTTATGCACTCTCTGTCCCACTCTCTCTTTGTCGCCCTCTCTCTCAGATCCCCTCTCTCTCCCAGCCGCCTCTCTCTCACCCCCGCTCTCTCCCCCGTCTGTCGCCCTCTCTCTGACCCCTCTCTCTCTATCCCACCCACCTCCCTCTATCCCCCCTTTGACCCCTCTCTCTCTGTCCCCCTCCCTCTATCACCCCTCTCTGTCCCCCTCTCTCTCTGTCCCTCTCTCTCTGTCCCCGTCTCTCTCCATCTCCCCACTCTCTGACCCCGTCTCTCACCCCCACTCTGTAACCCTCTCTCTGTCCCCCACTCTGTCCCCCACACTCTGTCCCCCTCTCTCTGTCCTCCTCTCACTGTCTCCCTCTCTCTCTGCCCCCTTACTCTGTCCCCCTCTCTCTTTAACCCCCGTCTCTCTGTCTGTCCCGCGCTCTCTCCCACCCGCCTCTCTCTGACCCCTTCTCTCCGTCCCCCTCAATCTCGCCCTCTCTATGTCCCCCTCCCTCTATCACGCCTCTCTGTCCCCCTCTCTCTCTGTCCCCTACTCTCTCTGTCACCTCTCTCTCTGTCCCCAACTCTCACCATCCCCCCACTCTCTGACCCCCTCTCTCACCCCCACTCTATACCCCTCTCTCTGTCCCCCACTCTGTCCCCCACACTCTATCCCCCTCTCTCTGTCCTCCTCTCACTGTCTCCCTCTCTCTCTGCCCCCTCACTCTGTCCCCCTCTCTCTTTAGCCCCCCTCTCTCTGTCTATCCCGCGCTCTCTCGCACCCGCCTCTCTCTGACCGCCTCTCTCTGACCTTCTCTCTCTGTCCCCCTCGCTCTGCTCCTCTCTCTCTGTCCCCCTCTCTCTCTGTCCCCCCCTCTCTCTGTCCCCCACTCTCTCTGTCTCCTCTCTCTCTGTCCCCCACTCTCTGACACCCTCTCCCACCCCCACTCTGTACCCCTTTCTCTGTTCCCCACTCCCTGTCCCCCTCTATCACCCCACTCTCTGACACCCTCGACCTCCGACTTTTTCTGTCCCCGTCTCTGTGACCCCCTCTATCTCCCCCTCTCTCTGTCGCCCCTCTCTCTGTCCCCCTCTCTCTGACCCCCTCTCTCTGTCCCCCCCCTCTCTCTGTTCCCCTCTCTCTGTCCCCTCTCTCTCTCTGTTCCCCACTGTCTCTCTCTGTCCCCCTTTCTCTGTCGCTCTCTCTCTGTCACCACTCACTCTGTCCGACACTCTCTACCCCTCTCTCTGTCCCCCTGTATCTCCCCACTCCCTGTCGCCCTCTCTCTGACCCGCTCTCTCTGTCCACCTCTCTCTGCCCCCGCTCTCTCTGCCCACCTCTCTCTCTCTGTCCCATTCTCTCTCTGTCCCTCTCTCTCTGCCCCCTCTCTCTCTCGCCACCTCTATCTCCCCCACTGTCTGTCCTCTCTCTCTGTCACCCCTCTCTGTCCCGCCTCTATCTGGCCACCGTATCTGCACCCACTCTCTCTGACGCCCCTTCCTCTCTCTGTCCTCCTTTCTCTGTCGCCCACTCTCTCTGTCCCCCCTCTCTCTGTCCCCCCTCTCTGTCCCCCCTCTCTCTGTCCCCCACCGTCCCCCCCCTCTCTGTCCCCCACCGTCCCCCCACTCTCTGTCCCCCTCATCCTGTCCCCCTTCTCTTTGTCTGCCCCTCGCTGTCGCTCTCTCTCTGTCCCCCTCTCTCTGTCCCCCCCTCTCTGTACCCCCTCTCTCTGTCCCCCTCTCTCTCTTTCCCCCTCTCTCTCTGTCCCTCTCTCTCTGTCCTCTCTCTCTACCCCCCTCTCTAACCCCTCTCTCTCTCTGTCCCCTCTCTCTCTGTCCCCCTCTCTCTGTCCCCCTCTCGCTGTCCCCCTCTCTCTGTTCCCCCTCTCTGTCCCCTCTCTCTCTGTCCCCTCTCCCTCAGTCCCCCTCTCTCCATCCCCCCACACTCTGCCTCCCTCTCTCTGCCCCCCTCTCTGTCCCACTCTCTCTCTGTCTCCCTCTCTGTCTGTCTTCTCTCTCTCCACCCCTCTCCCTCTATCCCCTCTCTCTCTGTCACCTCTCTCTCTGTCCTCCCTCTCTCTGTCCCCCACTCTCTGTCCCCCCCTCTCTGTCCCCCACTTTCTGTCCCCCACTCTCTGTCCCCCTCTCTCTGCCCCCCTCTCTCTGTCCCCTCTCTCTCTGTCCCCTCTCTCTATGTCCCCCTCTCTGTCCCCCTCTCTCTGTCCTCCTCTCTCTGTCCCGTCTCTCTCTGTCCCCCACTCTCTGTCCCCCTCTCTCTGCCCCCCTCTCTCTGTCCCCCCTCTCTCTGTCCCCTCTCTCTATGTCCCCCTCTCTGTCCCCCTCTCTCTGTCCTCCTCTCTCTGTCCCGTCTCTCTCTGTCCTCCACTCTCTGTCCCCCACTCTCTGTCCCCCTCTCTCTGTCCCCCCTCTCTCCATCCCCCCACACGCTGCCCCCTCTCTCTGCCCCCCTCTCTCTGCCCCTCTCTCACTGTCCCCCTCTCTCTCTGTCCCCCTCTCTCTGTCCCCCACACTCTCTGTCCCCTCTCTCTCTGTCCCCTCTCTCTCTGTCCCCCTCTCTCCATCCCCCCACACTGTGCCCCCCTCTCTCTCCACCCCCTCTCTCTCTGTTCCCTCTCTCTCTCTGTCCCCTCTCTCTCTGTCCCTCCTCTCTCTGTCCCACTCTCTCTGTCACCTCTCTCTCTCTGTCCTCCCTCTCTCTGTCCCCTCTCTCTCTGTCCCCCTCTCTCCATCCCCCCACACTCTGCCCCCTCTCTCTGCCCCCCTCTCTGTCCCACTCTCTCTCTGTCTCTCTCTCTCTCTCTGTCCTCTCTCTCTCCACCCCCTCTCTCTCTGTCCCCTCTCTCTCTCTGTCCCCCTCTCTCTGGCACCTCTCTCTCTGTCCTCCCTATCTCTGTCCCCCACTCTCTTTCCCCCCCTCTCTGTCCGCTCTCTCTGCCCCCCTCTCACTGCCCCTCTCTCTCTGTCCCCCTCTCTCTCTGTCCACTCTCTCTGTCCCCCACTCTCTCTGTCTCCTCTCTCTCTGTCTCCTCTCTCTCTGTCCCCCTCTCTCCATCCCCCCACACTCTGCCCCCCCTCTCTGCCACCCTCTCTGTCCCACTCTCTCTCTGTCTCCCTCTCTCTCTGTCCTCTCTCTCTCCACCCCCTCTCTCTCTCTGTACCCCTCTCTCTGTTCCCCCTCTCTCTGTCACCTCTCTCTCTGTCCTCCCTCTCTCTGTCCCCCACTGTCTATCCCCCCCCTCTCTGTCCCCCACTCTCAGTCCTCCTCACTCTGCGCCCCTCTCTCTGCCACCTTTTCTTTGTGCGCCTTTCTCTGTGCCCCTCTCTTTCCCCCTCTCTCTGACCCCCTCTACCTCCCACTTTTTCTGTCCCACTCTCTCTGACCCCCTCTACCTCCCCAACTCCCTGTGCCCCTCTCTCTCTATCCCCCTCTCTCTGACCCCCACTACCTATCCCTCTTTCTGACCCTCTCACTCTGTCCCACTCTCTCTGACCCTCTCTCTCGGTCACCTCTCTCTCTCTGTCTCCCTCTATCTCCCACTCTTTCTGTCCTCCTCTCTCTGACCCCCTTTATTTCCCCCACACTTTCTCGCTCTTTCTCCCTCTCTCTGTTCCCCCCTCTCTCTGCCCCCCTCTATCTGACCCCCTGTCTCTCTGCCCCACTCTCTCTGTCCCCTCTCTCTCTGTCTCCTTCTATCTCCACCACTCTTTCTCTCCCCCTCTCTCTGACCCCCTTTATTTCCCCCGCACTTTCTCGCTCTTTCTCCCTCTCTCTGTTCCCTCCCTCTCTCTGCCCCCCTCTATCTGACCCCCTCTCTCTCTGACTCTCCTCACTCTGTCCCACTCTCTCTTTAGACCCCCTCTCTCAGTCTGTCCCGTGCTCTCTCCCACCCGCCTCTCTCTGACCCCCTCTCTCTGTCCCACACTCTCTGCCCACCTCTCTCTGTCCCCCATTCACTGACCCTCTCTCTCTGTCTCCCTCTCTCTGTGCCCCCTCACCCTGTCCCACTTTCCCGTTCCCCCGTCTCTCTCTGTTCCGCGGTCTCTCCCACCCGCCTCTCTCTGACCTCCTCTCTCTGTCCCTCTCTATCTCGCCCTCTCTCTGTCCCCCTCTCTCTGCCCCTCTCTCTCTGTCCCCCCTCTCTGTCCCCCACTCTCCCTGTCTCCTCTCTCTCTGTCCCCCACTCTCTCCATCCCCCCACATTCTGACCCCCTCTCCCACCCCCACACTGTACCCCTTTCTCTGTCCCCCACTCCCTGTCCCCCTCTATCACCCCACTCTCTGACACCCTCGACCTCCGACTTTTTCTGTCCCCCTCTCTGTGACCCCCTCTATCTCCCCCTCTCTCTGTCGCCCCTCTCTCTGTCACTCTCTCTGTGTCCCCTCTCTCTCTCTGTTCCCCTCTCTCTGTCCCCTCTCTCTCTCTGTTCCCCTCTCTCTCTCTCTCTGTCCCCCTTTCTCTGTCGCTCTCTCTCTGTCCCCACTCACTCTGTCCAACTCTCTCTACCCCTCTCTCTGTCCCTCTGTATCTCCCCCACTCCCTGTCGCCCTCTGTCTGCTCCGCTCTCTCTGTCCCTCTATCTCTGCCCCCGCGCTCTCTGCCCCCCTCTCTCTCTATCTGTCCTCCTCTCTCTCTGTCCCTCTCTCTCTGTCCCCTCTCTCTCGCGACCTCTATCTCTCCCACTCTCTATCCTCTCTCTCTGTCCTCACCCCTCACTGTCCCGCCTTATCTGGCCGCCCTATCTGCCCCCCCTCTCTCTGACGCCTCTTCCTCTCTCTGTTCTCCTCTCTCTGTCCCCCCTCTCTCTGTCCCCCACCGTCACCCCACTCTCTGTCCCCCCTCTCTCTATCCCCTCTCTCTCTGTCCCCCTCTCTCTGTCCCCCACTCTCTGTCCCCCACTCTGTCCCCCTCTCTCTGCACCCCTCTCTCTGTCCCCTCTCTCTGCCCCTCTCTCTCTGTCCCCCTCTCTCTCTGTCCCCCTCTCTCTGTCCCCCACTCTCTCTGTCCCCTCTCTCTCTGTCCCGTCTCTCTCTGCCCCCCCTCTCTCCATCCCCCCACATTCTGCCCCCCTATCTCTGCCCCGTCTCTCTGTCCTCCTCTCTCTCTGTCTCCCACTCTCTCTGTCCTCTATCTCTCTCTATCCCCTCTCTCTCAATCCCCTCTCTCTCTCTGTCCCCTCTCTCTCTGTCCCCCTCTCTCTGTCCTCCTCTCTCTGTCCCCTCTCTCTCAATCCCCTCTCTCTCTCTGTCCCCTCTCTCTCAATCCCCTCTCTCTCTCTGTCCCCTCTCTCTCTGTCCCCCTCTCTCTGTCCTCCTCTCTCTGTCCCCTCTCTCTCTGTCCTCCCTCTCTCTGTCCCCCACTCTCTGTCCTCCCCTCTCTGTCCCCCACTCTCTGTCCCCCACTCTCTGTCCTCCCCTCTCTGTCCCCCACTCTCTGTCCCCCACTCTCTGTCCTCCCCTCTCTGTCCCCCACTCTCTGTCCCCCACTCTCTGTCCCCCTCTATCCCCCCTCCCTCTGACCCCCTCTATCTATGCCCTCTCTGCGCCCCTCTCTCTGCCACCCTTTCTCTGTGCGCCTTTCTCTGTACCCCTCTCTCTTTCCATCTCTTTCTGGCCACCTCTACCTCCCACTTTTTCAGTCCCTCTCTCTCTGACCCCCTCTACCTCCCCCACTCCCTGTGAGCATCTCTCTGTATCCCCCTCTCTCTGACCCCCACTACCTGCCCCTCTTTCTTTCGCTCTCTCTCTTCCCCCTCTCTCTCTCTGACCCTCTCTCTCTGTCCCCTCTCTCTCTGACCCCTCTGTCTCTGTCCCCCTCTACCTCCCCCTCTCTCTGTCCCCCCTCTCTCTGTCCCCCCTCTCTCTGTTCCCCCTCTCTCTGTCCTCCTCTCTCTCTGTCCCCCCCTCTGTCTGTTCTCCCCTCTCTGGCCTCCTCTCTCTGTCCCCCTCTCTCTCTGTTCCCCTCTTCTCTGTCCCCCTCCCGCTGTCCCCCACTCTCTGTCCCGCTCTCACAGACCCGCTCTCTCTGTCCCCCTCTCTCTCTGTCCCCCTGTCTCTCTGATCTGCTTTCTCTCTTTCCCCCTCATTCTCTCCCCCTCACTCTGTCCAACTCTCTCTGCCCCTATCTCTGCCCCCCTCCCTCCAACCCGCCTCTCTCTTTATCCCTCTCTCTGTTCCCCCCGCTCTCTGCCCCCCTCTCTCTGTCCACCCTCTCTCTTACCCCCTCTCTCTGTCCCACTCTCTCTGCCCACATCTGTCTCTGCCCCACTCTCTCTGTCCCCTCTCTCTCTGTCTCCCTCTATCTCCCACTCTTTCTGCCCCCCTCTCTCTGAGACCCTTTATTTCCCCCACACTTTCTCGCTCTTTCTCCCTCTCTCTGTTCCCCCCCTCTCTGCCCCTCTCTCTACCCCCCTCCCTCCAACCCGCCTCTCTCTTTATCCCTCTCTCTGTTCCCCCGTCTCTCTGCCCCCCTCTCTCTGTCCCCCTCTCTCTCTTACCCCCTCCTCTGTCCCACTCTCTCTGCCCCCCGTCTGTCGCCTCTCTCTGATCCCCTCTCTCTCCCCCCCTCTCTCTGACCCTCTCTCTCTGACACTCTCTCTCTGTCCTCTTCTCTCTATGACCCCCTCTCTCTGTCCCACTCTCTCTGCCCCCATCTCTCTCTGCCCCACTCTCTCTGTCCCCTCTCTGTCTGTCTCCCTCTATCTCCACCACTCTCTGTGCCCCTCGCTCTGTCCCCACTCTCTCTGACCCCCTCTACCTCCCACTCTTTCTGTCCCCCTCTCTCTGAGCCCCTTTATTTCCCCGCACTTTCTCGCTCTTTCTCCCTCTCTCTGTTCCCCCCTCTCTCTGCCCCCTTCTATCTGACCCCCTCTGTCTCTGCCCCACTCACTCTGTCCCACTCTCTCAGCCCCTCTCTCTCTGTCCCCTCTCTGTCCCCCTCTATCTTCCCCTCTCTCTGTGCCCCTCTCTCTGTGCCCCTCTCTCTGACCCCTTCTGTCTCCCCTACTCTCTGTGTCCCTCCCTCTGTCCTCCTCCCACTGACCCCCTCCCTGTCCCCCCTCTCTCTGTCCCCCTCTCTCTCTGACCCTCCTCACTCTGTCCCAATCTCTCTGCCCCCATCTCTCTATGCCCCTCTCTCTGTCCCCCTCTATCTCCCCCACTCTCTGTACACCTATCTCTGTGCCCCTCTCTCTGTCCCCCTCTCTCGGACCGCCTCTACCTCCCACTCTTTCTGTCCCCCTCTCTCTGACCCCCTCTATTTCCCACACTCTCTGCGCCCCTATCTCTGTCCCCCTCTCTCTGACCCCAAATGCCTGCCCCTCTTTCTGTCCCTCACTCTCTGCCACCCCTCTCCCACCCACATGCCTGTCTCTTTCTCCTTCTCTCTGTTCCCCCCCTCTCTGCCCTCCTCTCTCTGCCCTCCTCTCTCTGCCCTCCTCTCGCTGCCCCCCTCTCTCTTCCCCCTCACTCTGTCCCCCATCACTCTGTCCCCCTCACTCTGTCCCACTCTCTCTGCCCCTCTCTCTCTGCCCCCTCTTTCTCTGTCCCCCTCTATCTCCCCCACTCTCTCTGCTCCTCCCTCTGACCTCCTCCCTCTGACCACCTCTATCTCCACCTCTCTCTGTCCCCGCTTCTCTGTCCCCCTCTACCTCCCCCTCTTTCTGTCCTCCTCTCTCTGACCCCCTCTCTCTCTGCGCCCCTCTCTCTCTCCCCCCTCTCTCTGTCCCCCTCTCTCTGTCCCCCTCTCTCTGTCGCCATCTCTCTGTCGCCATCTCTCTGTCGCCATCTCTCTGACACCATTCTCTCCCACCCGCCTCTCTCACTCCCCAACTCTCTCTGCCCCCTCTCTCTGTCGCCCTCTCTCTACTCCGTCTTTGTCCCCCTCTCTCTCTGTTCCCCTCTCTCTGTTCCCCTCTTTCTGTACCCCTCTCTCTGTCCCCCTCTCTCTGTCACACCTCTCTCTGCCCCCCCTCTCCCCCTCTCTCTCTGTCCCCCACTCTCTCTCTGTGCCTCTATCTCTGTCCCCTCTCTCTGACGCCCTCTATCTACCCCACTATCTGTCCTCCTCTCTCTCTCCCCCACTGTCTTCCCCGTTTCTCTGCCCCCTCTCACTCTGCCCCCTCTCTGTGCCCCTCCCACTCTTTGTCCTCTCCCTCTGACCCCCTCTCTCTCCCCCACTCTGTACCCTTCTCTCTGATCCCCACTCTCTGTCCCCTCTCTCTGACCCCATTCTCTCCCACCCGCCTCTCTCACTCCCCCACTCTCTCTGCCCCCTCTCTCTGTCGCCCTCTCTCTACTCCGTCTTTGTCCCCCTCTCTCTCTGATCCCCTCTCTCTCTTTCCCCCTCACTCTCTCCCCCTCACTCTGTCCAACTCTCTCTGCCCCTCTCTCTGTCCCCCTCCCTCCAACCCGCCTCTCTCTTTATCCCTCTCTCTGTTCCCCCCTCTCTCTGCCCCCTCTCTCTGTCCCCCTCTCTCTCTTACCCGTCTCTCTGTCCCACTCTCTCTGCCCCCCCCGTCTCTCGCCTCTCTCTGATCCCCTCTCTCTCCCCCTCTCTCTGACCCTC